>NC_069144.1:26126534-26272236 GCF_943734635.1 Anopheles cruzii
TTCGGGGATGTCCTTTGCCGGGAAGTGAATGACAATCTGCTGTCTCGGCATAGAACAGTTTCTTTTTTCGTCACCAGCACCAGGAGATGGGACGTTTTTTTCCCCGTTCGTTCAGAGCAGAGAGTAAGATGATGATGCTCGAAACGCTGCAGACCGCTGTTGTCCTCGAATGGAGCCCCGCGCCGGGGGGTTGGTAAAATCTGAAATTCTGTTTTAACAGTAGCCCCATTTTCAGGGTCTCGACTCAGACTTACCGGTCAACAAAAGGGGGAAAAACAAACCATCCCTCAGATCTGCCTTCTAGACTTTTGGCAGTTTTAATCCTCCAATAATTTATGCGTTGCGAGGACCTTTCTGCGAGAAGAACTGACACACCGACACTCACAAATCGATGCTAATGCTGCCGGCGGACACTTTTATCTCCGAATGGACCCCCGAATGGACTTCAAGTTTGGTGCTCACCTTTTTCCAATATTGGGTCGCCCACGGGTATATGAAGAGATGCAAAAAGGGTTCGCCAATAAGGCGTGCTTCTGCAGGGCAGCGTGTGCCGTTTGCGATGGCATTAAAAAGGGTACCGAAAAGCTTTCTGAAAGTTGGGGATCAAACGGTTTGGTCTGGATATGTTAAAGGACTCACCGGCTTGAGTTTCTGCTTCTAGATGTCGCTGAACTGTGGGCAGCCTTAAATGAAGCCTGCGCAGACACACTAGGCATCAAGGCCGATTCGATGCAGCATTTGAAGAACTGATCCGGAATGCTAAACAGCCGGAGAGAAATTACACCCCAACACCGGGGAGCGGTGGCTCAGTGATTGTTTCTCGTCCATTAAGATAACATCTGGCTTAGCGTCTCGTCGCTCGTCGAAGGGCGCTCGACAAAACTTACCCTTGGCGCATTAGGATTGCGTTAGCATACGAATGCCACGGTTCAGGGGCTTCTCCCGGAAAGAAAGAGCCGTAGCGATCGAAACGCCCCGCGACGGCAGTAAATGGGAATCGGAAACGCCAAATAAAGCAGTGGAGTAAGTCAAACCATTTAATATCCATTATCTGCCGTACGTGCGCGCGGCCCGGCCCGGCCCGGCCCTGCGACGGAAGCTCAGGACGAACGCGCGAGCGCAACAGTCCAGACAGTGCCAGTGGGGTATGCCACCAGTTACTCTGCTGGACAGGATTTACGTCGCCATCGTGGCGCAAAGCAAGCCACACTAACTGTATCGCTCCGCTTTTACGTATTCCGTGCCCGTTTCGGGTACTTTGAGGTTAATTTATGCTCATGATACCTTCCCCCAAGAGAAAGCGACCAAGAACACGCACCAAGACCGCGGCGGGGGGGGACGTGGAAGTCACCGGTTACAGCCAAGTCGCTCAACGGTCACGGCACGCGCTCGTTTGTCAAACAAGGATCTGTGGCAGCACGGGGTCCTCCTCTTCGCTCGCTCTTTATGGTGATTTGACGGAGCAACTGTTCCGCTTGCGGAGGAGATCGACCGATAGCTCCCACGTCCTGGCGAGGGTCTTTTGTTGTAACCTTATTTTCTTTTCTGGTCTTGCTTCACTTTCTTCCACATCTCGTGCCCGCCTTGTACGCAGTCTCGTAAAACCTAATTAGAAAATATCACAAACAGATGTAAATGAAAGTGAACCTTTCCGTGGGCCACACTTCCAGAAGTTCTATTCCCGCGAGGGCCCGCGACCGGTGGGAGTTACAGTTATTGCGGCCGTGGAGTTGTTACCCCATTGCCCGTGTGGTTGCGTGACCTCGGCGAGCGCAAACGTTTGGTCCGAAACTCCTGTGGTGCCGTTAATTAGTCGCACTTTTCTTTTACCGGTGAGCGCTCTCCGCCTTGGCAACCCGTCAAGTGGCCGGATGTCGTTGGCAGCCGAGACAGCGCGTGAGGTGTGAAAACTGGGCCCGCAGCTGTCGGCAAACCATTTAAGGTGTTAACGTACTACCCATTTTTCGTTTTCTGAGAACAAGTGGCCACCATTCATCGCCGACGAGCTTTCACAATTGTACGGCCGCACGCATTATGAACAAAGTTTTAAACTCTCCCCAAAGGTGTCAACCCCGGTTTACAGCCCCTCGTGACTAATTGAAGGTCTGTGACAGCTGTACCGGCAACACGGACGGCCTCCGAGCAATGGAGGTTAAGGATGTGAAGATTTATTTGTTTACACGACCTTCGGTTGCGGAGCACAAAGTTGTGTCGGAACACTTGTAGCCTCCTTGCTGCTGGGGCCTTGTTCTATTTTTATTGAAACATAAGCCTCGCTCGACCGTGGCCCAAGCGTACAACGAAGGGGTTTCTGGGCCCTTCTAATAACTGAATTTAAGTGCTCCCAATCGACCCGGGCCCGGCAGGGAGCGCTCTAGTGAACCGATGCATTCCGTTCCAACGGTTCGTTCTTCGAGCCAATGGTTGATTTACGAGTCCCGGGTCGGAACCACTAGTGCTGCCGGGTGTCATGCACGGATGCTATGCTCGGGTCAGGTGCTGACTAGTTGCGTGAACAATGTAACTGACGGCGAGTAGGTTGCCCTCCGGGGAGCATTCATCGACGGCGTGTGTGCGTGCTGTGAATGGTGAATGGGCGCCATCGTTGGCGCTATGTTGTGAGGTGTGTTTAGAATCATTTGTGCTGATGTGAAGAAAATTTAAATCTCAACATCTAGAAACAACTGTCTCCGGGTGTGAACGTGATGCGCTACGCCTTGGTGGAACGTGCCTTTCGTCCTAAGCGCTAAGGAACGGCCCTTTAATTTTAAAGATCTTCCTCTAGCAAGACACCAAATGAACTCGTCTTTTCTCCAAGAAGGGAACGCCTTTGGAACGCCAGCAGTTGACCAGACATTCTCCGGAAGTCAAAAGCTCGACCCACTGAGCCGTTCCGTTTGTAAAACCGGAACCTACCTTTACCGTGCCAATTGCAGAGCAAACGAGAGCTGACGGTAATATTATTCCGCAAAGGTCCTTTAATGGGTTACAGGACCCTTTCCTGTGGTGGCACATTTTTGCAATACCATTTAAAGCCCGCCAGGAGTGTCTCACATGGTCGGTCCAGTATCCGTCGGTCCAGGCCCTTAGCACCGTGCCGCCCCCGTAGGCACCTGGCATTTTCTATTTGTCTTTGTTCCGGCCCCCACCGGGGGCCCCGTCGGAGTGGAATAGAAATTTGAATAATGCTTTTCAATTGTCTAGTCCTAAGCCAACCTCCGGGCCGCTGTGCAGGGGCCTGTTATCGTCTTCTGTGCAAAGTGGCTGACACGGAAGTAAAAGCTGGCAACCATCGGGAGAGTCCGGAGGTTCCGCAGAACCATGGGCTGCACACACCACTGACCTTCCTGATGCCCGGTGCGAAGTTCCTGAGCTTAATTGCTCTCCTGCTATGGTTGCCGGTTGTCCGATACTCGAGGCGGCCACCGGGCACACCGAGGGCCGACGTCACCAACACAACCGAGCCCGGCCTAGAGGGTCCGAGATTTTGCCAAATAATCTCTTTGTTGAGCAAGAGTCATAAAAATAAACATTAACTCGACACCGGACACAGGACCCTAGCCAGCCAGCCAGCCAGTCAGCCAGCCAGGGCTCCAAACGAGCCCTACGCCGGGATCGGTTTGGACGTCGCCCAAACGGTGGCCCGTGCTCAAATAGATCCAATGAGCATGTTCACGGATTAGCCACCCCATTCCTTGGGACCGGCGCCGGTGGGAGATAAAAGCCCCCGGGCGAAGCATGCAGCTGCGCCCAGCGACTAAGCAAATAATCGTCCTCTGGACTGCCGGACTTGCGCCCAAACGGGAGAAGCAACGGTTGCGGGCTCAAACGGATAAAACGGAGCCACTCAATCCGTTCATGAACAGCGCACACAGCACAGCGCAGCCATTTTTTTCCACCACCTGAGATGGGTATTGATTTCCACTCGAAGGATTCGGGAAGGCTGCCGTGGACAGCTCGGTGTCAGACCCTTGGACGTCCATCTAAGGCGATAGAAAAATGGTGCACGGGGCGCACGCAGGGACGTCGTTTAAAAAAGTACCTGTTTCGGGGAGTTTTTGCATAGATTTCCGCCAACATTTTCCCGGGACCGGCGTGACGTGGCTCATTTTTCAGCACAACATCCGGGCAGCAGCGAGCCGAGTCGATTGCCGAGACAGATAGACACTTCTGGTACCGATTTTTCTCCTGTCAAGAGGAAACTTCCCTCGCGCGCGGTCGACAGACAACACCCAACCGGGTAAAGCGAAAGAGAGCCCGCCACCCGCCAGACATTTTCCGACATTGTTGTTGATCATCAGATCCGTGGGGCGCTGAAGCGGCTGCTGAAGAAGAAAATCGAGAATCACGCTTCCGCGCCTGGGACTGGAAAAACGGTGGAAAATGGTAAGAAAAACGGAAACAATACAATTCAACAAAAACCGGAACCGCATCATAAACAGGGATTTTCCCGCTCCGCTATTTTTCCCCGCAATAATGACCATAATTGCAATCATGAAGCGAAGTCAGCGGCCAGAAGTGCCAGTGGCCGCATCCGGGATTCGGGACGGCCGAGAAGCGCACTCCAGGACACACAATTGTTTCCGTCGCTCGTTATATTGCTCGATTTTCTGCAGCTGATCAAAGCTGCCCCGGGATTGGCCGTTATTGTGGCCGGGGATCAGCGAACATTATTGTGTTCAACCCGGCCCGACAAGCAGCGCCGGAGATATCGGAGAAACGGAAAGGATAATTCCTCGTGGATCGCAAGGATCAGCAACCAGTTATTAAGGGGTTACACTTACACATAGAAATTGTCGATAGTTGTTGGTGTTTGGATTACGTACCTGCAAGAAACAATAGAACATGGGTTAGTTTGCGATAAAATATCGAAATTGTCGTCCATCCAAATGAATGTCGCTAACCGAAATGCAACCACTAATCCCGCACGCTAATGGATGGCGTATCTTTAATTTTGCGATTATTAAATTGCGTTCTCCATTCGCTTCAAATGACAACTGCCCCGGGTTCCATTTCAATCTTCTCGATCCGCCCCACCACCAGCGTACGGGACGTGAGGCTGCAGTTTTACTACTGCGCCACACTGCGACACAGACGGAGCCAGACAGAGCAGCGCCTGAGGTCTGTGAACGATGGATAACGTAATTTGTCTAATTAGGAACAGAGGCAGCAGAACCAGCGGGAGAGAAGAAAAAAAATATCCTGGCACAACACACAGTGATGCCGGCACTTCCGGCGACGCCAATCAACCGGAAAGCGGATCGCTTGCAATCGCCATTTTATTGTCCCTGCCACCATGCAGTACTGCTCCTACCGGTGAAGCACAATCGAACTCAGGTGGGACTGGCCACTTTAAATCGAATCCTACGTGACGTTGCCATGTGGATGTGCTAACTGGCCGTTTGGATGTTCCGGTATTCGATTTGATTTTCCTGCACCTGCAGCTGCAAGCACCCGATGGTGACATTTGTTTTGGCCCAGGTGTAAGGATAATGGAACGGTTTCGTGAAGTGAAAATTCCACTTTCGTAGCAAAGACAAATGAGAAAGCTCTTCGCCTGGCACGGACCACAAAAGGACCCCCTTTGGACCGTCAACTCTTCGCAGACTGCGGAGTGAACAGATTCCCGTGGGTCCCGCGCGGAAGACCGAACTCGGCGGTGGCTGGCAAAAGGAAAGAAAGCGCATAACGAGCATAAGAAGTGCAAGTGCACCGGTGGGAAAAGAAGTAAAACTCCACTCGGAAGATAATCAAGCTTTCCTTTATCGGCTTCACTGTCCCCGACTGTGGACCTGCAGAAGTGGTCGTAATATGAAAATCTAATTTTGTCTCACATCCGCTTCCGGTGAGCGAATAAATTTGTGTGTGTGTGTGCAGTGCGCAGTTCGGTACTGGGGACCGGATCGGACCGTACCGATGGCCCGTGACTCCGGCGGCTGCAACGGCACTGCTACAACTTGTGTCAAATGAAATTTCACTTTCAACTCTCACTTCCGTGGCCGGGAGCTTTTTCGTGAATTTCGTGAATTTGTTTTTGCCGAGTCACGATCGATGGGAGTCGGAACTCGAGTCGCCAACTTTTTTGTCTTTACGGTTCGCGCATAGTGATACGAAATAAAATCGAGCGAAGACAAGTTACTAGACATACGCAGGGCACACAGCCGGTCCTCCTGGTGACGGGATACGCCGCCGCCACCGAATGCAAGCAATGAAGCCAATTCGGAGATGGGACTTCTTTAGTTTTTTCTATAACACAATTTTCTACTCTCTCTCTCTCTGGCCGTTGCGCAGTGCTATTTGCTGCACGAAAAATACAAATTTCGAGCAAATTAATTTATAAAACTTACAACCAGCCATCGGGCGCCCGGCGGGGCTGTGTACAGCAGGACTTCCCCCGATATGGCACTGGCAGTGGTTTGAAACTTTGGCGCCGTTAATTTCATTCGCCGCGTGTCTCGCCTGCCTGCTCGGGGCAGTGAATTGGCCCGCCAGGACGAAAGCGTCGGGAAACGAAGTTGCCAGCACTCCACTAATCGAACGAGAACTCTCGCGATGTCGTCTCGCGAGCAATAGGAGTTTCAACCCAAAAAAAAGAACCAAGTAAAATGATGGAAAAAAGTCACCCGGAACGTATAATGTCGGGATAATTGCCGCCACCGTAGCAGCGACTTCACCGCTATCAGATGAGGCGGTGATTAAATATTTAAATGATGCTGCAATATTTATTTGCACCGAAGTGCAGCCGGTAGCCGGCAAAAAGGGGAAGGGAAACGTAAAGATTTTCGCAGGAAGTTGCTGCGAAATAATTTGCTTAAGTGTATCGCGACGTTGCCGCTTATTTGCGAGGGCATTAAATTTGCAAAACTGGTAATTGTATGAGCTAAGAGATTATTTAAAATATAATAAGAAATTAGGCAAAAGATAGGTCTAACCATTTATGGTGGGCGTTCATCGTTATGAATTTGGCGCCATAAACACACTCAACACTGCAAGTTAAATTGAGATACTTTTCTTCCAATTAATATGAAACTATTCTTTCTTCAACATACATCAGGATAAAATTGCTTGAACAGAAGGTAATCACATAAAGTAAACGAAGCCATTCAATCACCGTGAACCTTTTCACATAAAACATATCAGCGTGTGTCGATCGGAATGCGCCCTCTTTCGGGAGCGCGTAATCCTTGATCCTTCTCGGCTGACTGACCCATCGACGGCCGATGACACACAGAGGAATGGTTTCCGGTTCGAATTCCACATACCGGATCACGCCAGACATCAATCACGGGCGAGAAAAATGATCCCGGATCGTTATCGACGACGGTCGGAGGCCGTTGTGAAGAGATGTTCAAAAAAAATCCCAAACGACACCCACAAAGCAAAAAAAAAAACGAAATTGAGTCAGCAAAAAAGGAAAGCTGACAACCGGACTCTTCAAGAACATGGCTTCTGGGTTTTGACACCTTCTAACCGGCCTTTGAAGGACCTTCTGATCCCCTCGAGTTGATTAAACGGTCCGTGTGCGTTCGGCACCAGGAGGAGTTGTGGTTCCGACCGAACCTTGCTAAAGAATGTTTTTTCTTTTTTCCCCAGAACCCTGGAACACTCACCATTATAATAATGGCTCTGTCGATTTCGCCTATCGCTCCGAAATCCGATCGATCCCCCGGGCCAGGCCGGGCACCGCAAAATTTTTGGCCAACTACCAACCACACCCTCTCAAACTTCAACAGCTTGCGCGTGTGTGTGTGTTTGTGTGCTTTGCAGGACACTTTCACGGCAGCCAGCAGCTTGGCCGTCGTAACACCTGGTGCGTGAAATTAGTGCCAAAGTTTGTCCTCAATTCCGGTGCGAGGGGGGCACGCTCTGTGTCCCTCAGTCCTTCGTCGTCGGGCGTACATTCGTCCTTTCGTGCCTTCCATATGGGTATCCTTCGGGCGCCCGTGTAGTTCCGTGTAGGAATTTGATCGAACGTTTTACGGGGCTGTTTGGGAGGAAACTAACGCCTCCCAAGCCAGGTAAACTTCCTGCCACGGACACGGAGGTCCAGGTAAAATATATGTGCGACTCGTGCCAATTTGTAACACCTTTTATCGTCGGTTCTGTTTCCCGCAACGCGATCCCGGCCGGGCGACGTCAACAACAACAAGCACACGAAGGTTGGTCTGGAGCCCATAAAAATCAACATTAGGATAATGACCTGTATCCGGCCAAACACACACACATACGAGGCTGGTGGCTGTACTTCATTCGTTGGGCCCTCAGAGCTCAGAACACACATAGTTTTTGGGCGCAGAGATGCGTCTTGTCGAGGTTTGTGGGCCTCGGGGGCTGATTCTTCCTTTGTACAGGCTCTGTTTGTGGATGAGGGCGCTCTTCGGCCCGGTGCTGTACGCGGTGTGCCATGTTTGCTCAGCCAGCCAGCAGAGACAGCACGTGCTGCTGTTCTCATTAGTCTTGGCTTACGGGGCAACCTGGCGGCGGGTGTGCGGGCTCGGTTTGGTCCGGTCACGGTTGGTTTGTGTGATGTGTGTTTGATGATGAGCCCTGCAACATGGACTGCAGCAGCGCTGACGATGGGAAACGATAAACATAACCGTTGATAGTGTAGTTAATAGAACATAAACGACCCCTAGCCGAAAGAAAAATGTTATTCGTCATCGTTTGAGACGATGAATCGAAACGCGTAGCCAGGTAGCCAGGTTGGGAAATTACTCTCAAAACAGTTTCTAATTGTCTTTCGAACTTAGCCCAGAAGAGATGAGAGAATTGTTGAAATGAATAAAGTTGAGTTGCTCAAATAAATGAATTTAACTTCCGAGCTCCGAGTTTTCGAGGTGTTCGTTTGGTACTTTCCCAGAGCACTACTTTCTAGACCATTTTGACCGTCGCTCAATCACCATCGACACGCTGTCCGGTGGGGTGCACTCGTTTAAAATTCTTCTCCAGAAACTTCTACATTCAATTCTAAGCAATTTAGTTTTTCGACATCCTCGCGTCGGGCAAAGTGTCGATCGATCTCCGGCTGGTGGCTCTAAAATGCAGACGATCCGATCCGCAGTACGGAAGAGGCCTTCGTTTTGCTCCCTGTTATCCCTAATCCGAGCCTGACACACGGCACTTTGGCGAAGGTCGAAAAAAAATACTGTCTTCTGCGAAGGCACAAGTTTAAAAAGCGGTCCACTTTCCATCCGGCAATTGTGGTTTCGGTCGTTCGTTCCCTCACGGCTTTCTGGACGTCGATTCTTTTTTTTTTCGCCCTAGCCCCAGCCTAACCCTTAGCATCCTTCCTGCGAGGAGGAGCGCGAAGATCCTAGACGACGCACAGACAGACAGACCGGTTTTTTTGTCTCGCTCTCCACTTCGTGCGTCTTTCTTTATCGGCCATCGAGCAGAAAGGCAGAAAAAGCTAACGCTTGGCTACGCTAAGCCTGTGGATTTAAAAGCTAAAACTTCCGCCATCCTAGCACGAGCCTCGGGCCCTGCTCGGGAAGGAAGCCTCTGGGAGCGCTAGGAGGTCAAAATGAAACGCGTGGCGGCTTCGACGGCAACCAGACACGGCCCTATATAGGATGGCACTTGGTGAAGGAAGGATAGTAGAAAAAAGTACAATTTAAAATGGCAGAGAGAGGGGGAAGAGAAGGAACGAGAGTGAAAATTCAAGCCCTTCGAGCCGTTGATGGAAAAGAAGGATTTAAACTGATTCCGGGTTCCGTGGGGGCGCCCGTCTGCATTCCACGATCCTCGAGATCTTGAGCGATGAGCACATACGTTCCCGTGTGTGTGTGTGTGTGCCCTCTATTTTCCCCCTTTTCTCGTCCCGGGCCGGCTTATCCGTTCCTTTATAAATCCGAGTGTCGCTAATGCTCACTCAAGTGTAAACATGATGTGAAGTACGTCGTCGTCGTCGGCGGCGTCGTCGTCGAGACCAAGAGCACGGCCGGCAGCACGGCCTGGATGGAGCAAGGAGCGTTTTCGAGGTGCTCTACAAGGCGGTGAACATTACCCTTTCATCCGCGGCGGCGAAGGTTGCGGATGATCCACGGCATCATTTCCGATGCAATTCACTTTCCGGTGGAAAATGCACGCTCGGTCACGATAAAAAGAAGCGCACGGCGAACATTATCTGCGCAGTCGGCGACTGTCTGGGTGTGTGTGTGTATGTGTGTGTGATGGTAAGTGTGCATCAAGCAGAGGAGCAGCAGCAGCAGCAGTAGCAAGTTAAAAGCTGAAGTGCAAAAAACACGCAACAAGGAGCAGGAAAAAATCACATCTTCACCGTGGAAGTGCACTCACGGCCAAGGAACACGACGCAGGACAACGCGAACGCGAGTTAGAAAAAGAGACAGAGATAGTGGCGGGCAAGGAAAAATCGTTCGGCAAAAAGCTCTCGCGCATTTCATTTTCCACGTCACTGCCAACCACCGTTTAGTAGCCCCCGCTCTGTTGCTCCGTCCGGACGTAGAAGTGGACCGTAGATAAAGTTCTGGGCTGGACGATTTTAAGGCTTTTTGGATGCGAAATTATCGCACTCCCTACTAGCCGCCTTTCGTGGCCAAAAAAGGCATCTTCGCTCAGGAGTGTGTCAAAAAAACGGTGCGAAAAAAGTGATGCTGAAATGTTTCCATGTCCAACTCCAGAGAAAGGCCCCGAACATCCTTCGAGTGTCATTTTGTTCTACGGCCTAGTATTTGTTAGTATTTTTATCGAAACGACTTGTCAAAAGAGGTCCACTGGCTGGCTGGCTGGCCACTGTCGGGCATGATACCGGAATGGATCGGATTTCCAGGTTTTTCCAGTTCCAATTTTTATCCAACCCGGGTGGGGCCATCCAGCAGACCTGTCCGAAACAGAGCTAAAGGACAGTTTTCAACACTTCACCACCCGACACCCGAAACTGCAGACGGCGAACGACGGTGATCGGTCGATGAAGTGGTAATTGAATGTTCGAAGCTTCATTCCGGACCCAGGCGCGGCTTCTCCGTGACCCCTCACATCTGCAGCGTGCGGGGATGCACTTTGGACGAAAAATCGATCCGTGTTTGCAGAAAGACGAGCACCCGAAGCCTTCGCGCTTACGTGCAGAAGTCGCTTTGATGGCATTACTGGTGCCGCGCCTCAAGTTATAGTCCAGACGAGCGGACGGCCAGAAAGACGGTCTCCCGAAGGTCTCTAACCGGGTCGCCGGGTGATCCGTGGTCGGTGCACACCGTGGAGTCAAAGAGCGCAACACGAAACCGATTGGCCTCGGGCCGGGACGGCCGGGTCGTTGGGAAAAATTCGATGCGTCCACAATGCGCCCTGCGGCGTGGAACAATTTTGCGGTTTGCTCTGCACGATTCGATTGTGTCGGCGACAGACGTTGCTGGGGTCGCATTGTGCAAGAATGCAACTCTGTGGTCCCCGGGGGAACTCTGGAGCTCGTTAAGTAAAAAGATAGCTCACCGATAGAGTGCCAAGGCTAGGAAGCCATAGCAGGGACACAAAGCATCACTGGAAGTTCCTTTATTTACTGGAAAATAGTTGTATCCTTTTCTGAAATGGAGCTTTGAAGTTAATATAATTTAGGCGACATGCTTAATACTGTGGAAAAAAAAGGCGGGAATTTGCTAATAACTTTAAATTCTATGATTATTCTTCTAAATCTAAGTCATCACCATTCAAACAATCCCTTTTCTAGGCAATATATCCATGTCAAAATTTGTTCCAATTTTCGAAACAATCTGAAAAGTTCTATTTTTGAATAGCCTTTTCGTTTCGGATTCGGACAACATATTCTTCGTTTCCAATCACAACTATTGACTGTAAAAGTTGTCCACGGAGCGGCCTCTTGAGTTTAGAAAACTTCCTCCAGAAACAAAAACCAACAATTATTTAAAATCCGATCTATTTTGACGCATAGAATTACGCAAACGACGCATAACATCCTAATAACATCCTAATGTTTCTTGTTGACAGATTGGCCAGGTGGAAAGAATTCATCAGGCACCACACCACGGTAATGCAAACAAAACTGTTTCCCGTTCCTTGTAGGTCACAGTAGTATTTACAATAGTTTTTCCTTTTGCACGAAAATCTTTTGTAGATCAAACGAAAAATGTATGTGGAATGGCAATTACATTTAACAAATGATCTAACTTCGTTCCCAAAACCGTTGCCGAAATCTCTCGCAACAGTGTCGCGCCCTCAAATGACGAACCATAACCTACCGTAAATGGCGATAACTGGACCCACCTGGCCGCGACCCATCTAATGGAACGTGAAAGCGGTTACCGTCCCGAGGGGTGCAAAGTGTCACACAAATTGGGCCACTATTACAATCTGTCATTTTCGTGGTCATATTTCAGCGTGCCCGGCGCGCTGCACACCCCTCACGCAACGGCGCGCCATGTTCGGCAGGAATTAAGAAATCGAACAACCATAAATCAAGCGCCGGTCAGATCGAATGACAACCGATTAGATCCGTCGGTTGGCGCGCCCCGGTTCCCAATTGCATCGGTGCAGCGGTGCCGCCGGCGATGCAGCTGGCCGCCGGGAGATTGTGGTTTGTGGCGAACACGGGAGGCGATACACGTTCGACACCGTTCGACAGCAAAATGTAAACCACACTTCGACGACCTGGACTCTGATCCAGTGGCCAGCACGAGCATATTTATGCTCAGCTCCATCGATGGGGAGGGAGGAGGATAGGTTTTTAATGGTCACTCACCTTCGGTGTTTAGAATTGAGGAGCCCTTGGTGTGTGTGTGCCCATCAACACGCCGCCGCTGACGGGTCCCGGTGGCAATTATTTAACATTTCATCAATGTCATCATCATCGATGGGTTTTAATGTGCCCCCTACAACAGCGCAATGGTCGCACACCCATCAACATCATCCATCGTGGCACCGTGGCCCACAGCGTTGGTTATTTGGAACCTTCTGACGAAAAAAAGCACACGACGACTGACAGGCCATGTGTCGCAGATGACGTGTATCGCGCTCATCAGCGTCAGTGTCGAGCAAATCGGGAACATTAACGCCTGCCGGTGTGTTTGGATGGAATATAATCTTCCAAAACCGGTGTGGCCATGATTTGTTGGCGGCCGATTCTTAACGATCGTCACGGCGTCGGAGATGATGTTTTCGGTACCGTAAATGACAGATCCAACAGCTAGCAGCCCAACAGCCAGGACCACCGGTAAGGCACCGGGAGGGTGTCCGCTCAGCAAGCGGCACCATTAAAAAGGGGGCCATTAAAAAATTGATGCTCCCGTTTTGGGACCTCCCGTCTTTGGCGGCTGTGCGGTCCTCCTGCTGGCGCCCATAAATTTCGGCGATGCGTTCCACATCACGCATCCAGAACGGTGCGAGATGCACTTCCAATTGACATCTGAGTGGTCTTCGCGTGAGTGGTGTTCCCTTTTTTTCCCCCTGTTGAAGGCGGATCGTCGCCCGTCAAAGTTCAATGTTGACGTTCAGTAATAAAAAAACATAAACCGCCAAAGCAAAAATAAACATTTCATAAACAGTCGAGGGCCTTCAGAAGGCGTCGTAGAAAAGCGTTAAAGTGGGCCCTTTCGGAGAGGGAGTACAAATTGTTGCGTGAAGCAATCGACATGGGCCATGTTTGCGACGCAAATGGAATATACCGAACCGAATACCCTTAAAATACCCTTTAAAAAGGGCCGAGGTTAATGGAATTGTAGCACCGAGAGACAAGTTTTCAAAGGGAGCAATATTTCAAAACTATTTTATTGCTTAAACCTCTGAAAAAACGTCCAAAAACCTCGGAGCCGAATGTTTTGATCTCCAGAAAGTCCAAACAGTCCCCCGCGGTTCGGTTTGAAGAGCAAAAGTTAATTGTTTTCAATTATCCAACTTCGGAGTGGCATACTATGGACCGAAGCGGACTCCACAGAGCGCCACCTGCGACACGGATCAGATTGCGACGCTGGAATGCGACGCGACCTGCATTCCCGTGCACGTTGTTGAACTGAAGATGCATTGCTGCTGGCGCCTCGAAACAACCACCTCCATTGTTGCTGCTGTTATGCTAAGTAGTGGTCGGCAAGCGGCCCACACGGACGGACGCGGAATGCGACCGAACAATTTTCCAGCGACACGTTCGCGGCCTGAAGTTTGTTAGCCATATTTTAATTTTCCCTACGCTCCTTTTTTGCCCGAAAAACCTAGCGCGGCGGTTGCGGCTTGCAGTTCGTGCACTTTTCCTTCCCCCAAAAGTCCACCGTTGATGCGCACCCGTTTTGTTTGTGTTGTTGCATCATACTTTTCCATTTTTTTTGTTGCTGTTCGGTGTGTGTAAAATGAGTTTATCTCTCGCTCTCTCGTTCTCGTTCGCTTTCGGAAAAGTTCAAACAAACCGGGCAGCGAGCAAATTGCAACTATTTAAAATTCCGCTCAGCGAAAAGCGGCCACCGGCACATGATGGTGCATGGTTAGTAAATTTTTCGCCCGCCGCGGTATTTTCGCATCGCACGTGATAGGGACAATGCAATTTTTGTGCCGTACGCGGAAAACAAATTATAGAAACAATGAACAGAGCAGGATGGATCACCGAGCGCGTCACATGTAGTGGAAAGTTTCGGAACAGTTTGAAACATACCAACAAAAAAACCATCAATAAAATAAACCTATATGCTGCTAAATGTCCGTTTGTCACACGATCATTACACTGACCGTTCGTTGCATGTGCGAAACAAAAAAAACAGCAGATTTTAAACTTGAATCATGTCGCATTATTTCACTTCATGTCGCCATTGGTTTTTGCTCATTTCACGCTGTCTCTTCCGTTTTTTTGCGTTTATTTCCTGATTATTGCAGATGTTTTGTGTGTGACTGGAAATAAAATATGACACTTTTCTGCCAGTCTGTCTGTGGCGGGTTTGTTTGTGGTCGGGAGAAGACATCAGTATTCACGGCCAGCCGGTACAGTAATTGTGGCGAAACATGCATCGCAAGTACGTGCCCTCTGTTGGGTTCGGGCCTTCGCGTTGGTCGGGTTGGCACGTGGAGTAGGAAAATAAAAACATAAAATCAATACCCATCGAGGGTACCGAGTTGTGGGTTTTTTTAGGAAGCGCGTTTTATGGGACATGCGAAAAATAAAACTAAAATAAACTGCAAGAAACTAAATAAAATCTAAATGGTGCCGCATCGACTGCAGAGAAGCAGTACAGCAGTACACAAACGAGTAAACTTTGATTACGTATGATGATGACCTTATCAAACGTACGACCTGCGAAAAGGATCCAATGAAGTCAACTCTTGGATCACCTTTTTGAAGTAAACTGTGATTTGTGAAGAAAATATATTTTAGAATTAATTTATGAAGGACTAAAAATACTACCACAAAATGAAATGTTTTAAAACAAAACATAATCGAACTTAACATAATGTTGGCCCTTTCAATACTAAACTTTCGACTATACTAAAGTCCTGATTCGAAAAACACAAAGAAATCGCACTCTCGTGGACAGTAAGAGAGCCTACTCTAGGTGCAGTGAGCCACAGCGTGCCCTGCAGCGATGGCGCGTTTATTCGACAGGTTCAGGTTTCCGGCGACGGATATTGATAATTTATTTCCACCGTGCACCGTGGCTCATCAAAAACAAGAGCATAACCAATTTGCAGGATGAAAACGGGACGAAAATACAAAAAGAAAAGTCGGGCAGGCCGGGAAAATCAATTCCCCAATCATTGTGTTTCTTCTTTGTGCAAACAAGGCCCTGGAGAAATGCCCGCCCCATCACTATTCCGCCTGCCGCCAAACCACTGCCAGGATTTCCCAGCCTTTCTCCCCCCGCCGGCACCAGATGAGCAAGGGATGGGTTCCCATGGAAGCCAAATCAACGTCGGATCAATCGAAATCCGACGGAAGCTCGGAACGCAAATGGAATGCTAATGCCGCAGAAGGGAAGGTTTTGGATTTTGCTTTCTTAACTTTCACTCCATATCGTCATGGACGGGGACTGAGCTGTGTACGGAACCGTTGGACCGCTTTCAGCCGGAGGCTGAAGTCTCCGGTGGCTGCCTGCCCGTACGTGCCGCAACTCATCGATTCTGACTCTTCGCTTTTGAGAACCCTCGGCAAAAAAGTGGCACCGGCAGGCAGAAGCTCCGAGCCGCCATTTGACTTATGCACACCTGGGGAATTTTCCATCGATAACGAGTTTCACCTCAAGCTTCCCATATGGGCAAAAATAAAAAAAATAAGAAAATATCTCCAACTGCATGTCTGCAGGGCCCGAGAGTGGCTTACAACAAACCGCCCAGCCTTAAAATGGCGACCAATTCCGGGGGCCATAATTTGATTACAATCAACAGGATAATCGAAGGATCGAGAAGACTACACCAACCGGGCCAAAGTTCGCCATGCGCTTGCCCCGAGAGTACATTACACACCGCACCGTACCGTGTTCATGGGAATGAAATGACCAGTTACACACCGGCCTGTGCTGGAGATAAATTTACCATAAAATTAACCAATTAGACACACACACACACACACAGGCGCAGGCTCGCGTCGTCCGCAAAAGGAACGGCAACGCCTAAATCGAATCGAGTGAGTCTCTCGGCGAGGACTGGCTCGATTTAAAATATCCCCAGATAATTGAGTTTGGCCGTTGGGATCCTGTTCTTTTTACGGCCGGGCACCCCGGGAAGCTGTCGCTTTTCTAATTATGATGATGATGCATTGGAGTTTGTAGTGCATGGTCGCGTCGCGGTCACAGGAAAACTGTCAACCGTTCTCCGGAACCGTCAGGCTACGGATTTCCAGACCGTTAACGAGAGAAACAGAGCGCGTACTATGTGCCGGGCACAGGGAAACGCCGACATGAGGCGTGACTTCCAAACGATCGATGGTTTTTATGTTTTGTCAGTTACTGTAGATGAAGATGTAACGAGGATTACGCACGGTGGAAGATGGTCGTTCGAAAGAAGGTCAAAACATATTTTCACAACTTTTATCAATTCCGCTTAACTATTAGTAATTGGTTTGCTGAATTAAAATGATAGAACAGCAAGCTAGAGAACTGGGATTATATAAATAACTGGCGCAAAATATACAAAAAATTAGAAACCTACAATTTGCCATTTTCAAGACATTTTTAAATAATTTAAATTTGATATACAAGCTTTGCCACTTTTGCTTGGAAATATACATTAATAACATTAGTAAATTTGAATTAATATACGAATGTTGTTTGACAAAATAAAGATGAGCATTCAAACCACTGATTCAATTTGTTCCAATATCCTTCGCCTAGCTGCGGATTTTCCCAATGTTCCCAATTACCTCACAGCTCTTAAGTGCATCTGACATCCTGACACGCCACCCGCCCTCGGCCAAGGGGTTATCGGGTGTCCCAGCTAATCAATAACCCATTAGAATAAATTACCGTTATTTTAAAACATAATTGAAACCCATTACAACGACGACGACGACAATTCGGACACCCGCCGGGCCCGTCAAGTGCAACCGAAACACGGTGACCGAATGGCACCCATTAAGGGGGCCAGGCCACCACCATCATGCCGCTATTTTTCGGTGGAAATTAAATTATCCTTTATTTTGACGCCCGTCCTGAGCTGTGTGTGTGTTCCGTGCTGGTTAGTGAAGTTAGATGGGCGAGACGTGATTAAACTAATTTAACGATAGGCACCCGAGGTAGTGACCACGGAGTCCTAGGCTCCGTTCCGTGCCGGGAGCACGGTCAAATCATCTGTCACTGGGGAAATGTCAACGTTTGTGTGTGTGTTTTTTTACCATCTAAACTTTTGGCTTCCGTCCCTCGAATCCCGGGAACGGGCCTAACACGACGCCTGGTCCCGGACGTCGTTTGTTACGCTCCGCCGTCGTCGTCGTCGTCGCGGAAGTGGTTTTGTGGTTTCGACGAAGCGTTTTCCTGTGATTTTCTTAGCGCAGCTGTTTTCCGTTCGGCAGCCGTTGGGCTTGGAAAGCTGACCCTGCCCGTGGCTTGTGGAATTCCTGGCAGGCGCACGATTCAGGGAATGTCCTCTTCTGACTGTTGTTAGCAATTGAAATTCATACAGCCCATCTGTCGTTTTTCCCGGGACCGCCAGGCTTTATCGCTGGTGTTATGCTAATGATGCGCGCTCTGTTCGCGTTCTAATGCGCGACAGTTTATTCCAAGTCGGCCCTCGGTCCGTTCGCTCGACACCCTCGCAAACCACACCGGACCCTAGCGGCGCATATTGTAGTTTTGTAGCGGATCGCGGAACAGATGTTTCCGCCGGTGCATGGAACTATACTGCGACTGCCGCTGCTGCAAAGTGATTTTGTGCCCTAGCCCTTGTTGGGGCTCCATGAGCCCGGATTTCATCCGTTGGGTTCCCGTTGACTGACAAATTTCCTGACTGCGTGACACACCGACGTAGCTCGTCGTCATCGTCCCGACTCCGGGCGATGAATCAGAATTTTACATTCCCAACGGGCGCAACACACCGGCAGATCGGAAGCGTAATCCTTCGTGACCATTAAGGGATGGGCCGGGAAATGGGCTTTCCACCGACCCGGACCGACGGTGAAAACCACCAACACGCAATTGTATAGATGACACGCGGGTGTCCTACATCTTCTTTCCAGCAGCCGTCCGGGACTAGGGTTAGGCCTGACGGTCTCCCGGTTTGACCGCAGGACACGAAGCGGGACTTGGTTTTGTGCATCTCGATGGATGGGCATAAAAGCTGAGTTTTTGGCAAATCCCGGAAAGGATGGACGAACCGACCGTCATGGAGTTGGGCTTTGGTGTGTCCACGATGATGATGACACTGCTCCGTTACCATCAACTCCGTTACCGTACAATCTGATGTCCCGTGTTGCCGAGCTTTAGACCTTCGAGACAGTGAAGAGATTTCTGCTCAGGTATGCACTTTAGATGCGATTTGGAAGCGGAATAAAGTGGATTCGTCGTTCAAAGCGAGACAACAGTGACCGTAGTTTGAGCGAGGAGTAGTGTTTTGAAATGAATTTCTTTTGCTGGTGAAATGGGAATTAATTTTCGCTTGGATCAGCTAATGTTTTACTTAAATAACTTAACTTAAACTTAAGTTTAGTGGTTTAAGGTAAGCGATATTGTTTAAAAATTAAAATCACTCACCAGTAATCGGATGCAATGCTACATAAACCACGACACATGAACCAATTAAAAAGATCGAATAATTGCTGGTATAGCAACTATTTTAAAGCATCCAATCGTGATGAACTATCACTACACAAAGCCCTCATATGAGCAACTGCACCTGAAGCAACTTGCAGCCTCCACGCCGTCGATGCGTTGACGTGATATTATGTAAACTTTTCGCGCAACATCGATCGAGCACTATTATCGATAATTGCCGAACACGCGAGAGGGTACTTGCGCCAGCAGCGGGCCTCAAGTGCAGTTGAACACTTGCATCAGAAACCGATGCAGCGAGCAACCAGCTTCACTTCAGCTTCGCCCATAAGTTGTTCTGGTCGGTGGTTTACTGTTCCTTTTTCTGCGCAAAACTCCTGCTAACTGCATTCGGTTTGCCGCTAAAAACTGGCACACACAGGTTGTAGAACCACTCATCGGGTGGGCATGGTGCAGCATAAACCCGGCAGCAGGGTTGGGAAACGGCGAGATAGCAAACGTATACTTATTTTAATTAATGCCAGACATTCAACTCAAGGGCACGCGCCGTTGCCCCGACGAGCAGGGAGCAAATTTAATGCACCGATCGCAGCGCCAGCGGTAGACGTGTTCATCAGCTTAATTGAGAATAGTTTTCCACTTCAAAAACTCTAACTACAAATTGTCACGCGACAAACTAGTGCGCGCCGTAGCGCAACAATTAGTCACGCCGCGGTGTTCATTTGTAAAGTGGAACCGGAAAATTAGCTTACTGCCTTGCTCGCTAATGTAGATTAATTTTCTATTATTCGAAACTAAATCGCATTTTAAAACAAGCCTTGTTTACGATTAGTTTTGCCCGTAAATCGACCCGATAAAACCACACATTCATTGGAAACGAACTAATCCTCGTAACGAAAAACAAAAAAATCCTGAACAGATCGGTATTAATAGCCATCGCAATTAAGATACACGCTATCGTCATTTCGGGAGCACAGCACCAGGCCAGACAATGATTGTACACTGCTGCGCCCTTATCCTGATCGGATTTGTGAGATTTACCGTCGTAAACTAGAAATTGATCCAATTTTACGAAAGCATGCAAGAAAAAAGCCGTACCAAACCAGAACCAGAACCATAAAACATGTCACCCGGTGTGTTCTTGTCGATCGAATCGATTCTAGTACCGAGCGACTTCGCCCGGCCCCGTATTGCCTGGAAGCAGCTATGCAAACTTTGGCCGACACATGAACACGACCACCGAGCGACAATAGTTAAAAGCCCATAAAACATTCTGCTTCTCTCAGACACTATCGGTACCATGTTTTGCTAGCCAGCCGCCCGTGGGCAGGATGGTGAAGATTAGTTTCCGTGCGAAGTGCTCTGACAACAACCGAACCCGAGAGAGGCACGGAAGACATTCGAAGCGTCTGCGAAATATTAATTTTAACCCGTTTAAAATCTCACCCAACGCTGCAACCGCTTCATTATCATCGGGGCAACCAAACTTCAGCCATCCATTACAACTCTCGGCCGGTTGCCGACATTGCCGAAGCCATCGGGCCTCCCGACCGAAACGGGCTCCCGACTCAATCCGAGTGATTAATAGTGCCCGGGAGCCACTGGGCCACCCCGGGGGGAGGCGCGTTGAACATGACCACTTTAGCACTCTGTAGGGGGAAACCACCACCGGCCAGACGGCCTCCGACTGGCCCTTGCCAGCAATCTTGTTTCGGGGAAAATATGTATTTCCCCCGAAAAAACCCAAAACGGTGGTTGTGTTACGGGTTTTCGCCAAGTGGCGATGACTTTCCGAAGGGAAGGGCGCGCTCCAGTGCTGGCCGAGGCTTACTGAAATTTTGCCAAAAGTGCCATTTTTCAAATCCCGAACCCCTTTCGCTCGCTGAGCCAACCCGTTGGCCGGAGCGATGCCGACCGAAATCATTAATCTGAAAATTTCATCATTCACCTCACGACGGCGACGACGCGGATGGTGACTCCGAGGGAAGGACCTCTTGCCTTCGCCGAGTGTCAGCTGGCTGGTGCTTGTGGTCGCTGGCTGTTGTACCGTTCTTGGAACAGCGGAACGGAAGCATATCGCGTTCCCGCTGTGCATCTCTCCAGATCGGAAGATCCTGACTGTGTTCCACAAAATTGTTTGGCCCATCGACCCGACCTTAACCTGTGGTTGCGATACACGAGCCGCAAAACCGCTACGCAGCACCCCCCAGGCAAACCGGGTGCGGGTGCGATAAATTAAAAGTTTCTCTGTGTGCGTTCGGGGTTTCGGAAAAAAGGGAAAGTGTTGTTAACCGGAAAAAGGATCAACAAAACACGCACAGTGCGGCGGTACTGCTGCCATGGAAACGACGTGTTTGGAGTTTCCATTTTGTACTAAACATGTACTAAAGCATAAATTTTTGACAGTTGCAAGCTGGTGTTTGAGAAAAAAGGTTATATTTTCGTCCATGCAGCAGATTTCAAGGCCAATTTAAGGCCGACTTCAAGGCCGAATATGACAGTCAGAATAAAATTCTGTGAGACCACGACTAGTTTCGGAATACCGGCCAAAATTACCAGAACTTGCTAGAATATCCTACGTCACAAGCCAGATGAAGGTGGATGAAAAACTCTCTACTCCTCTTTACTACCACCAAAGGTTTGCGCCAATGGGACGGCCTAGCTTGCCTTCTCGTCAATATTCAAGGACTCCGGAATGTAAGTAGTAAGTAAACTGATTAAAGTGTTCCATTAAATACAGCATGAGATTACCAGATAAAACGGTTCAAAAAGGAAACAAATTTAAAAAGCAGCAAAACTCTCATTTATGCGTGAAACCCTTTCACCAACAGCCGAAACTTTGTCTTGTCGTCGACCCAATGGCGGTTAGCCGAAATTGAATTGCAGTCATCCCTTGCAGAGGGCCAGGCAGCCAGGCCCAAACCCGATCCAACCCACCCGATGATGAGCACCGAGGCGTCATTTTCCAAAATCAGGCTCGATATTTTCGGTCGACCCATTATTCCGTTAAATTGGTCCAATAGTTCAAACGGAACTAACCAGCATCCCGGGTGAGGGACCGGGGGCCCAGTTTTCCGAAGGCACCGGAGCCCAAAAACCAATTCCATCCATTTCTCGGTGGTGGTCGTGGTGGTGGCGGCGGTGGTGGGTGGTAGTAGTTTTAGAAACCCCCACCCCAGCAGGCGTTAGGTCGGTCGAAAACTAATGAACACCCACGAAAAGTTAAACACCAAAATGACGGGCTTTCGATAGCCGAGACCGAGATCGATTTATGGGCGCACGCCGTTCCGATAGTCGCGGGTCGCACATGATAAGCTCTAATAATTTCATTAAATATCGCAAATATCCTATCACCCCCTGGTTTGCTTCCGGTCAACCGGTGCGACCGTCAGCGGGCGCCTCTGCCTGCCAATGGACCGCATTTCGGGGTTGCGTTGGAATTGAAATTCTTCAACCGTGTAGTATTTATCGATATTTGACATGTAAATAGTGGACCCCGACGATCCGGTACGGATCCCCATGCCAAACCCGAAAGGGGGTCCCGCGGTCGGAAAAGTCCGGAACGTCCTTCTCGAAGCGCACCCGGGTGCGGTGCCCACCACCACTAGGTTTGTGAGTTGTTGTGTGAAAATATAATTAATTGTTTGTTAATTTCAGTCGACCGTCGCATGCGGATAGTTTGCTTAGGCTGGCCAACGGGGCTTAGGCGCTCGCGTGGCCGCCGGCGGCCGGCCGAAAGCGGATCCTGGGCGGGTGCCCCCCCCCCATTGAACGAACGACACTTCTCGGCAACACATACGAAGCCGCGCCGGCATAGCCACAGGCGCGCATAGCCCGTAAAATGAAAAACAAACTCCGCAGAATCCAGGATACGGGGAGGCAAATACGCACACACACACACACACGTGCGGCGAGTCTGGGATACGCACCGGATACGGTTACGCTTTGCAAAACAGGCTCTTCGCCGAACGCGTAGTACCGCCGTGGTGGTCCTCCATCTGTCCGTGCCTGTGTCCTTCGTCACATTGCGGTCACTTGGTCCGCTGAATACGGACCCGCTCCGGAGGCGATGGTTGCCGACCAACCCACCACACCGGCAGGATATGTACGGCGTGTATCCTTCGGCAGCGGGATGTCTGCAGCGACGAGTTTTACGTGGAATTTAAAATAAGCTTAGCAAAATCATGCGCCGATCACCGAGAGTCGCAATTAATCCTAACGAGGATTTGAGCACACTTAACTTATTCAAATTAGAACCCAACCCCGTAGCTCACGGGATTACGCAAACTACTTTTCAATGAACTTTACAGACGTAATCTACAAAACTCTTATAAATTTAATCCATAAATGCGTTTTAATGGTCTCCGTCAATGAGAAGAATGAACAATGATTAGTTGACTGCTTAAGTCGAACGTGAAGCATTCAGCAAGAAGTTGTGGAAGAGGCATCGAAATCATCGATAGTGACCATTAAAGTTAATAGATAATCTACTCACGGTAGATCAACGGTGGAAAAGAAAACATGGCTCCCGAAAGCCAATAAAAAAAGGAATGTCTTCAATCGCCAGCCGGTCAGGATAAGGTGATTAAACACGCCTAACGGTACTCGGCACCACGGCGGGGCCAACTTCATCATACCAACGCCTTTGCGCGGGCGCCTTTTATTGGCACTTTTTACGACGCCCAATACAAGTGAAGTACCCCCCCAGCCGTTCGTTCTGTGCCACTTCCAAATCACACACCGTGAACCCGAAACCCCTCAACCCAAGACACTCCGCGAGTACTGCGCGTCGGCCAGATGTTGGGCGGGCCAACTGGCGGCGGCGCGTCGGGTTCATCGTGCCAATGATATGCCGATGCTGTCAATAGTGCCGATGCCCCGAAACCGATGGCCATAAACCACTCAAAACGCAACCCATCGTGGCGGCGCATGAGCCGCGTCGAAGAATTAGTCAGATACAACGGGACCTTCTTGCCGCCGCCGGGATCAATAAAACCCAACAGCTTTATCACCGACAGTTCGGCCCCCGCGTCCCAACCTCCTAATCAACCTCGCCACATGTACGAGACGGGGCGAGTTCTGATCTCGTCTCGTCTTAAGATAATTGGTGCGCCCAAGTCAGAGAGCTCGGGGTGGGAAAAAAACAACAAACAAGACGACACCGCCGAAGAAAGTCACGCGCGCCACCCGCCAAGAGGTCTCTCGCCGCCTACGACCGGGACCGGGTCCTCGATGCCTTGCCGACGCCGCTGCACCCGAAGAAGACATCTAATCCCTTCCGCGAGAGCGGGGTTCGCGGTATGTTTTGGTTCGGGACTCGAACGAACGAATTTATGACACGAGCGCGTCCCCCGTGGGGCGCAGACCGCGCGCCAGTCCGGCCTGAGCCCGCGTCCATAAAACACACCTGTCAAAGGGCGGAACCGATCGAAGGGAGCGCGCGCGCGATCCCGAAACGAAACGGTTGCCTCACTCGCAGGGCGGAACTCGCTTCCGGACGGTTTGGGCCCGGTTCCGCGGCGGCACTGTTGATAGTTATGGGGCTTTTTTATTAAACTTTTTAGCATTAAGAAGCCCGGCTAATGGATTAGCGAGTGGTGTTAAGCGTGGTGTAATCAGCCGCGCTTAGAGGAGTTTAGTTGGGATGTGTTGAGGTGTTGTTGCAACATTTCGGTGTGCCAGATTCCAACCAAAAATTGGGTGAGTTTCACGTAACCTGGGCGACTAAAAATATAACCGGCGGTCGAGCAATGTGTAGTGAGAAACAAATCTCATAGACTCATTAGTTCTTCATCACTTTATTCTTAGACCTCTATCTTGGATTTCTAGTGGCAATTTTCAAGCAGGTCCGACTAGCTTTAGTGGTCATTAAAAACCAGATATCATTGACCCTATTGCAACCACAACCTTGCTCGTGAAAACACAACGTTACAGAAAACAACAGAGATTAACACTGTCTGTGGAGTTGCAGGCCAAGACCGCTCCGAAGGCATAATGAGCGTTTAGAATATATTTTAGTTGCATGCTCATATTGTCCTCAAAACAAATTAAAAATTCTGGCTTTAATTTAATCAATAATTGTTAGCAACAAGCTGCATTGGAGAGTCCCTAAATCAGTCTAAAGAGCCTTACTTTGCCAAGAATCAATCAGAACGTTGTCTAATTTAGCACCTTATACCTGAAGAGAGATATTCTAAAAAAAGAAGCAAACGTCGTCACTCCTTGTGGAAAACACTTCACTCGAGCACTCTGTTAGCTCGAAAGGCTTCAGACGCGGAATCTGTAAGCTGAGACGCACACTGTTGAGCATTAAGACGTTACGCGTACGCCCATTTCTCTTGCCGTCGGTGATAAATGTTTAACAATGTGAAATCAAATCCTCGCCTCGCCGGGCGAGGTGCGCAATAATTCCCAATCAGTTGACGCCAAATAGCGCGTGCCGTTTCGCGAATTCACCTCCACCACCACCAGCGCGGATCACATTACCACACCCGCAACTCGAAGTGTGTCTTCTTGACGTCACCAACCAGTTGGAGGCAAACAACTCAAAGGCCGTTCGTTCGCTCGCGCATTTTTTTTTCTTGACTCCGAGCTTCGCGGAGCCTGTTTGTCGAAAATATCATTTGATGGTAAATATTTAACTAACCATGAGACGGCACCCTTCTCCGGTCACTTTCGGCGAAAGTAAGACCCCCGACTGGCTCCGACAATCGAAGCGAAAACATGTTTTATTTTCGCTTTTCGGCGACGGTATTGAGTTTCACATGTCGGAGCGAAGCGTTTCGTGTGATTGTGGGAACTTTTCCTTCGCCGACCGGTTGGCGGTCGCGGCCAACGTCCCAGATGAAACCAGATCGTTTCCCAGCGTGGTCGTGCGACTGAAGTCGTCGTAAAGCACTGCTTACAGAACTTTTAACTCCACTCACTGGGTGCGCGCAGCCGAATGGAAGTTTGTCGGAAGTTGAGGTGTGCAAATGGAGCACACATTTCGCAACACTAACATTTTGCCAGGATTCACTACGGCGTACGCGACCCACGACCCGCTCCGGGGGCGTCACATAACACTCAATCCTCATTATGGGAGGGCTTTTTCTGTATGTTTTATTCATTCATGCTTGCCGACGCCGAAAAAAGAAAAACGAAGGAAAACGCCCACAGCTTCCGTTCGAGGAAATTCAATCAATTAACAGTTGAACACGGGCCGGGTCGCCTTACGGAGCAGGTGAAGCCCATCCGCCGCAGCCCAACAACATCAAAGGGACTACGGGCGCACTCGCTCTTTTCGGCGTGGGCTTTGGACAGCCGTCAAAATTGTGCTATCCACCCACTCGCCGCCCCCTGCCAAAAAGTCACCCAGCAAAGTGGGGCGCTCCCATCGTTGGCAATTAAATGGTTTTGGCCCGGGGGCCAGCAGGAAGATCAGGGCTCGACGGAAGCTGACAGCCGGAGCGCGTTCCTTGGCTCAGCTTCCTTTCTGCGAAAACTCGCGAAAACTGACGACGTTGACGTAGGAGACTGACGAGGATTTCCCGAACCGGTGCCGAGGCCCGGAGCCGGGGCCGAAACATTCCATAATCATAATCATAATTATTCGGCAAACTTCAAACATGCAAATCAAATTACAAAAAAAGCAAAAACCGGGAAAAGCAGCATGGCGAGGCGAGGCGCGGTGCGTGTTTCTGTGCTTATCTCGTCTACGGTGTTGCGGAATTTTCTTTGTTCCGCTGCTGACGAAATGGAAAGACCAGCAACCCCCCGGCAACAACTGCACTCTTCCCATCGCGGCTCGGCTCTCGGTGGCCAGTCGGCTCTCGTTAGCTGCTCCGTCAGCGAAATACGGCGCGCACACGATAAGAGATCGAAACGGAAGTGAGCTGTGAAAATAAGCCACAACATCGGAGCGTCGTTTTCAACGCCGCCGGAAATATGGATTCGCCGACAGACGAAATCCTCCTCTCGGGCGGGCGGTCGGGCAATGGGATCCGCAAAAGGATTCGTACATTCGGCTTCGCCGGAGCGCCACCGAGTGGTTCAAAGGCATCGACGACGATGGTGGGGGGGGGGGGGGGGGCCCCCATCCCACCCCGGCCCCCGTCCGGGAGTTTCCGGAGGCGCTCTGGAGGCGCTTCCAGCGGCGTTTTTTTTTCGTCTGTTTGTTGGGAAGGATCCTCTGCGTGACTCGAGCAATCGGGCGGAATGGCGAAATGTGTTTGAACACTCGGCAGCTTCGGCAAAACGATTCCGGTCCGCGGTCTCCGGTTTCCGGGTTCCGATCCTCCGGTGGTGCTAGCGTTATGGACAATTTGCGTTGAATGGAACGTTGCGGTTTCGGACCGGGAGTGCCGGAGTTTGGCCGACCGACGGTCCCGTGTAGCCGTGTGGTCACTCCGCACTTCCGCCCCGCGAAGGATTCAAATTGCGGGGCGCCATTTTCTTGTTTTTACCGTTTTCTCCCCACCGCACCGACCAGCCGCCGAAGAGATAACGAACTTTTCACCGGCCGTCCGTTCGTGGCTCGTAAAAGATCAAAGCCGAACGCGGGAGGACCCGCGCCCGGTCGGAACGAAAAGGAAAACAAGTTATTGTTTCGGACATAATTTTTGAGGGGAAAAAGAATGGTATTTGGGACGGGACGGGACGGGATGGCCGCGATGCTGTTTTAAGTATTCCACCGATTGATCCGTGGCGCGCGGCACCGTCGGTGTTTCCGTTCCGTTTGTCGATTTTTTTATACGGTTGTTTGCTGTTAAATAGATTTCGGGCCCGTGTCCGGCCATCGTTTCGTGACGATTCGATTAAACCTTAAAGGGGATGCCGTTTTTGATTGAACATAAAAAAATAACAGCACAGATCCTTTTGGGCTGGGAAAATATCTTTGTGTTAATTGTGAAGCTCCCATCAGTGATTGCCCAAAGGGATACAGGACGAATGATCATCGCTAACGGACGGTTCGCCCGGTTCGTCTTATTAACGCGTGTCTGAGGTTCGTCCAGCGGTTCGTTTTCATTGCGGGTGCGAAAAACGGGGTAAATTAAATAATTGCACAAAAGGACATCCGGAGCGTAGGGCGCCCGCCATCCGGTCCGCTGGTGCCGGTGTTTGGCATCGCTCAACCAACTTCCAGCGTCGCGTGTTGTCCGTCGGTTTTTATTTATTTTGTTTGGCCCTCTCGCAGCATCAACGGTGTGTGATCGGTATCGAATGACGCCATTTTTTGCGTGCGTGCACCCATAAATTGCATTTTAATTTAAATTAAATCGAATCCTGTACACGGAGAGGCAAATCCCTTCGCGCGGGGCCTGGCAAGTTGGTGTTAATGAAAACATTCCGCAACGAGTTGTATCGCCGTGTTGTTCTGACGAAACCCCTTCGGGAGTAACAACGGACCAGCGTGAATGGTTTTGAATAATAAAAATCACAAAATCGCGTAACACATCGCGGGTATCGAAAAGGCAACGTTAATGTTTGTTTATTGTTAGAAAAAAAAAATGCGAACTATGCCATAAAAAACACAGTTTTAATCCTGTTTCATAAAACTTGAACATGACTGTAGCTGTACGCTGATGTCCCTTATTCCCCAGTTCCCAGTAATTTGCCACGCTCCCCACGAAACGGGCTATATGTGGCTGGCTGGCAAATGATGCAATTATTTGTATCATTCGTTAATTATGCAATTCAGACCCTGGCACAATGCAAGTGAATGGGGGCCCGGCCCGGAATGGGCATTTTCAGCTCTTAATAATTGTGCCAAGAACGGTACCATGAAAGGATCGAGGATAAACGAGAGGAGCATAAACACAGCCCTCGTTGGAGCATTAGCAAACTTCAAATAAAACGCTTTTGAGCTTCGGGTTTGTTGCTGCAGCGTTGTAATTAGCGAACATGTTTTGTTGATGTAATCCCTCTAGTTCCTCGTAAACAGTTTGAACAATCTAACATGGTTCTTTCGAAAACCAAAACACCGAAATGCCACGCTTTAAATAAATTTAAACTCACGCCTAACCCGAGCCACCTTCGCACTAACACACGCACTATACATTGCCACAAATCCTAAAGTGGTACCGCAAACATCTAATTATGAGTTTTTTTGTATACAAACACACACGCCAATGTGTTTGCATATTCCGCGGTGGTAATTGGTCGATGGCTGGCTGGCTGGCTGGCGGGCGATGGGAACTGGCTGACAATTACGTGCTCTACAGAGCGAGGTAAATGAGCAAATAATCAACGCGGCCCCGTTTATTGCGGGACGAACCCCCCGGGCGGGCGGGCGCGACATCACGACGGTTCCGTTTTAATGGAAAACAAATAAATCAATGAATCATTCGCCCATTACATTGGCACGGGCCGTTTAGATGCCATCGTTAGAGCCTCGGGGATGGTGATGGCGTCGAAAAAAAGTACACTCCGGCGATCCACAAGGACCTTGGTAAAGCGGAATAGGCGGCGGAACGATTAGCGTCCTTCAGGCGCGAATTCGAGTGTGGACCTGATTTACGAACGGGGGCGCAACCGTGCGGGATTTCACCCGGGCCATCGTCACACACGCTGCGGCCACACGTGAAGAATGGCCGATTTAAAACATCATTGAGCCTCATCTGGTGCAAGTAAGCAATCATCCGTCAAGCGCAGCCATAACATCCATTACCCCGGGCGAGCTGGCAGGATGTGCGATACGCAGGTCCGCAGGTCGAGCTCTGCCAACAATAATCCTTCATCCGGTTCCGGGGACCACGTCGGTACACTGGGGTTTTCCTTTTAACACCATTTTAAACGGCCAGCGCCCTCGTTCGAAGGAAGCGGAAGTCGGCGCGAAAGACGTGGAACGCACACACTGATTGGGCCAGCCGGCAGACTCCGGGCGAGCCCCTTAGGAACCAGGCACCACCAGACAGGGCTCTCGTAATTTCAAGTGATCTTGGTGACCTTCTGTTGAACCGGGACCCACTTCTTCAAGACCTAGCGAGGCTGGCAGCTGGATGTGTGCGCTCGCGTGGGCTCTCGGTAGACCTCGGACGCTGGCAGACCATTTGTCAACCCGTTCCTCCAGCCCGCTGAAGGGTTACAATCGGTTTTTTTACGCCACACCTGGACCCCACGACGTTCTCTGGGTTGCTGGATTTGGGAAAGGAAAAATAAAAATAGCATTCTGGCCGCCCGCCAACCGGAAAAATAAAACTCGAGAGAGAGAGAGTGCGCCTGGGTGAGATCGGATTTACAGAAGAAATCCATTTACGCGGCCGACCCAGACGGATCGTCCCGGGAAGTTCCACCGAAAGGCGGGGACCACGGGCGTTAATACCGCGCGTCTAGGTGCGTGGGCCGGGTGCGAGTTCTTCGGACGAACCGGCTCGAGATCGAGAATGACAAATTTGATTTCATCAAAACTAAGACCGGTGTCGTGCCGGCGTCCTATTTGCGCTCACAGTTTCTTCTTCCTGTTTGGAGGTGTATGCATCGCGCGGGCATAATTTTTAATTTTTGTTTTTACTTCGAGAGCCCAATTTAGACCATGGGGCCTGGCTGAGGGGCGCTTTGCTGTACTGTTGTGGATGTTTCCAACGCTTTGGCTATTTTAGGTTACGTTAAGGGACTCGGGATAAGCCCACACAGTGAATGGTATTTGTTTTGACAATCATTTGTAATATTGATGATAAATGCCCTATACCTTCGCTCTGGGAGCACTACTTATGTGAGACTTCATCCCCGATTCAGCGAACTAACAGCAAAACGTAATAATAGCAACATAATTAAATCTACGCTCTTCACAGTCAATGGAAACAGAAGAACTCAAAATAAAACAATACCTTGTAGCGGCAACAACAGTCGTTCGTTTCGGTGGATTTTTGTGGGCACACAAACTGCCGTTGCTAGGTCACTAGGAAAACTAATCCTAAGAGTACTTGATTCATATTCCTAAATCTAGACGTAGATGACATTCGACGCATGATTCTATGACAAATTAAATATTATTTAGTGTTAAATATTATTTATTATTCAGTAATTCCTCTAGTTCAAGAAACTCTTCACTATCTTCCAGCATCCATTTCTCGGATGCCTGGAAGCGCGTGTAACAGAAAAACGGTTCCTCGAAAGGCTCGAGATAACGTTGGATAACGCGCGGATTAATGGTTTCCCGTCGAACCGATGGCCTCATTTCGAACGGTTTGTCCGTTTTTTCCCCCATGCAACGTGTCTCCAACATCTCCAACACGCCGGCGTCTGAAGCATTTCCGGAACGGGTGATTGTAGTCTACCGTCCGCGTGCCCGTCGTCCCTTCCATCGGCGTTGCAGCGTCGAGATGATGCTAACGGGAATCGGCTGCTTGGGCTGGGGTGTGGCACCTTTTTTCGTGCTGCGCTTTTGATAACAAGAAGGAAACATATCATCATAAATCACAGCCTTCATTCTTGGATGCGCCGGTTACGGCTCTTCCCCTGTGCGACTGCGGTCGTTGTCATCGGCGGTCGTTGGACGCCACTCGCTCCAGCATTCGGGTCGTTGTGGCGTTTTATGGGTGAAGTTATCAAAAAGTTAGAATTGAATCCATGATATCCTCAATTTGGAATTAATTTCCCGCGCTTCAAGCGCAGGCGGACGACGTCTTCTTCGGTGATGAGTGCTGCTACTGCTGCTGATGAGGTTGATGATGATGATGATTGGCTTGGGCGCACCAGGTTAGGGCAGCACAAAACCTTCCCAAATTGGGTGACATTCTGATTCGACTTCCCTTTTGCTGAAAACGGAACACTATTCCCCCGGGGGCCTTGTATTCTGGACGATCGAATCATTTCCAGAGCACTCTCAGAAAGAGTTCATTAATTGACAAACCATATCCTGCTGTCAGGTTCAGTTTGAAAAATGGCGCGCAGTACTGGTGCCCGATTTTAATGAAGTCCCAAGGGATGCAAAATTTCAAAGAATTCTTTTCCGTAAAATTCATAATTCCGTTTGGAAAAGGGATGTTAATGAGCGAAGCGCTTTTGCTTTAGTTTTTTGGGATAGGCTTTTCGGGACAAAAAATTAAATACTAATACAGTCTGCCGAGGCACCTGATTAAAGCCCTCCGATAAGCTGAGGACCCTTTTTTGCTTGCTGGATAAAACACCGCACACGATGCAAAAGTATATAAATTGTGTACACTAATCCACGGCGAAAACAACACTCCCACTGTCCCGTGTGTGTGTGCGTATTTCGCGATCTATTTTGCCAACAACCGGCCATTCCGGTAAATAATCCCTCCGCATAATTATCCCTGTAATGGTGCCCGGCCCGTAGGACCATAGTTATGTAGTGCGCGAGTGGAAACATGCTTATGAAAATGTCCCCGGGCAAGCCGCATAAAAGCCCCGGCGGTCCCGGGCGGTTGTACAACACACACACACACAAAACAGTCCCGTCTACAGCACTTACCTGCAACTGGTGATAGTTTCCGCATGACACACCATCGTGATTTCCACTGAAAGTAGCATAAGCCGGCCGAGTAGCACCACACACCACACGGAGCATCACCGTCGACGGAGTAGAAGAAAATAAAACATAGAACATAGAAAAGGGCGAAATAAATTCATTAATTTCAATCCGCCGGCCGCGAAAGGGAGTTTGCTGCCCCGGTCCGCGGAAGGGGACCGAAAAACACTGGCTCCAACACATTGTGCAAGGGGACTAGTAACTTGGACCGACCGACAGGGTTGACGACATGCTGCTACTACTACTGCTGCTGCTGCTGCCGGTGTTGTTTCTGGAAAGCATTCCCATGGCACCGGCGCCGGACCCACCCACTAACAACCGTCGACCGTAATCTGTGCCGCAGCATTCTCGAAAAATGTATGGAATAACATCCTAAAATCACATCAAATCCTTGTTTCGTTACGTCCCGCTCCCTGCAAAGTTTTGCTGACGCGCGCCCCTGGTCCAGACTATTAGGCTAATGCAAACGCACAACGGGTGCTCGAGTAGGGACGGACCGTAAACTAGTGTCCTTGCACGGTGCGCGACTGCAAACAGTTTAAAACAAACAGGCCCATGTTTTGCCGAAAGCCGCCCGAACCCGCAGCCGAATGCCATCACCCCTTCCGGGGGGGTAGTGAAAAAATAATAAACGGATTTCGCTCCAGCCACTCCGGTGAACCCTAGCCCAGCACCAGCAATTGCTGGTGCTGGGCTATGCAGGTCAGCCCCGTTTCGAGGCGAAAGTCCAAAGCCCAAAACCTCAGGAAACAACAACATAAAATGCAATAAAAATTTCAAATTTATTAGCACCGTGCCGTTCGTGTTTCGTTGGGTTTTTGCCTCTTCCGGGAGCGGTTCCGGACCACCACGACGCCTGACCATAATGTCAACACATTCCCCACAGGCTAACGTGGCGCAAAAGTGCGCCGTGCGCGCCGGAAACTGCAACCGGAAAAGAAAAGTCAGTTGGCTAACGATACGTCCCGGTGGAAGGGGTAGGTCGTTGGTACAGGTGTCCGTGAGAGCGCTGCACCTGGTGGCAGGCGACAAGTACGCGACTCTCGGAATAGGGCGGGAAAATTGGCCCATACATCATCATCGCGCCCGTGCGCGCCCCATCGTGACACAGGGTTTGGGATTTTGGCTACTCCGCCTTTCTGCCGACACTCTAGACGCTAATAAAACGTATCTTCTGGAAACGCTTTGTCAGCCAGGAAGTTGAGACAACCACGGTGAAGATAGCGATGCAAATGTGCCGTCCGTTGCATTCGCCAGAGCCGCACGGGTCGTGAATATTTTTTTCTAGCAGAGGATGTTGTCAAGAAAAGGTGTTTTCTGACAGAAGCAGCACGGTGACTTATTCGATAAGAGCTGGGGCGCAATATTAGCAACACCTTAAGAACTTAACACTGGAGCAAGGTGTTGGCTCTGCTACGCCCAACTTTTGGTGATCCGAGAACTATGAGGTCGGTTTATGTTTGTTTTGGGAATTATCTCCGCACTCTGGCCAAAAGAAGGCTAAGTAGGTGAGTAGGTACACTAAGTGGGGTTTGCATCCTTTTGGGCTGAGCTATGAATCGTGAAATAAACGCATAGTTAAGGGAGAAATGGGTCAAGTTATTGAATTATATTTTCCTAAGAAGAGGCAATAAGTAGCTGGAGTGCCCGTTGTCATTCTGACTGTCAAGAATTAAACGAATAAAACTCCAAATCTTCATTGTCTAGGTCTGAATTTCCATGGAATCGTACCGAGTTGTGTGGCAGTCGCACAGCAGCAGGGCAACTGATTTCGGTTGCTCGGAGCTCGGAAGCAAATTACATTCCGCATTTCAATGTCTTGTCCGTGTCTGCATTCTAATTCTTCTTCCAGCACCGGGAAAGTCGTTCGGTCTAACCCACGGCAACACTCAATCACCCAAATCTATGCCTACCGCTTTTAATGCTAATCGAATTCCGGGATTCGGGTCCCGGCCCCGGTACTGGGTGGGCCCACAGCATAGTCATTGAACTTGACTTCATCGATCAGAGGTTTCTGGGGGGAACAAGCCAAATGAATTCTAATGCCAAACGGTGGCAGTGAAAATGTCGTCAGTGCCGTGTGTCCAACAGACGTCCAACGTTCTGTTCTGCCGTTCCAATTCCGACATAAGAACCAGCCGGCACCACTTCCGGTGCCGGTCTGATGTGGCTCCGACTCCGGTGATTATCGGTGCACGTGATAGATTAACAGTTGATAATCAAATTACGCGTCCCGAATGATCGAATGATACTCACTGCGGGAGGCTACTGCCCGGCTTGGTCAGCCAGCAACCATTCTAACGGAACGCCTTATGGACCCCGCCGGAAGGTAAGGCGAAGTTCACGAGCCATCCGGCCCAAAGTTGAATCACCCGGTCCCGGGCCCGGGCGTGTGGGATTTGTGGCAATCAATATTCTGCTTCGTAATGTTTTCCCGGTTCGCCGATCCGATCGTCAGAAGGAGGATTAGGTTCGGACGACCCCGAAAATCGAAGCCGGAGACCTAAATCCTTCGGAAATCCTTTGCCGAGAAACTTTCACCGCCGCCGTCGGTAGGGACAATTTTTCGGGAACTCCCACTGGAGCTAATGCCGGAGCACTCGAGACGCCGGAACCAGCAAAAGGGTACGCACACACACACACCACAACAAGTTTTAATCTCATCTTCACCCCAAATGAAACGTATTGTAATCTTGTTGTGCCCTCGGAGGACGAAGAAAAACCAACTTCTGGAACGGCTCTACGGCCCTCTACGCGCCCTGTGGCTACGTTCCGCCGGAGGGACCCACTCTAATCGGCTTACGATATTGATTGAAGCCCAAGTTTTCCATAATCCAGCGAAAAGCGCCACAGCTTCGCCAACCCGCGCACCATTTGGCCGTCACCAGGGTTCGCTTGACAACGAAGAAATTTCTTATCACACGTCGCTCCAAACATTTGGCAGATTTCCGCCCCAGAAAAAATGTGTCTATTAAATGTTGCCGAAATTCCCGACCTGCGTGGCGGAACTCGCATACGCACCGTCGGCCATTCGAAACCCCCCCCATTCACGAACTGCCACGAGCGTGCCACGTCCTTCCGGCGCACTTCCTGGCGATGGGCAAATCTGAGATCAGAAAAATTTAGAAACCCTTGTTGCACGTCAATCCCAAAATTTGACATTATTTAATCAGATGTCGTGCCAAAAATGCGGCCCCACACACACACACACAGCCGACTGCGTGCGTGAGTGCGTGTGTCGGTCGGTCCTCTGAGGGTTGCGGGCTGTCGGAAATTGCCTTTCTCACGCCGCGGGCGAAGATACGGCACGGGAGTTTACGATGTTTGGTCGGCTTTTTTTCCGTCCCGGACCGTCCCGTCACATTCTCAAATCTGCGTGTCGTCGTGGACTGGACACCGCCGAAATTCATCATAATTCCATGCAGCACTTGGCGCTGTCGGGTGCAGATGTGGGAGCACCGGAAGGCAGGACCGGAACACTGGGTTGAGCGGGTTTTATTTAATTTGCACCGCACCGCGGAGAGGAAGGAAGGCAAAAGTTGCGAAAAATCACACAATCAACTTTCGAAGAAGTTGATGCCAATGTTGACTCGAGAAATTTGGGTTGATTATTAGCGACCGCCTTGAGGCGGTTTTACCACAAAGGCCGAGTGGGATTAACAATGCGCTGCTGGAGAGGCTAATGTGAGGAGAATAATGTTTAGAAAGACTCTGCCATGACTTTGACCAAGGGCGAAGTTATCAGGTTCTGTTTGGCGCACAAAATAATACAATCACAAACCGTTTCCAATAAAATGTTAAAAAGTCATTCAATAAAACACTTCTAAGCGAATCCATACCTGGCCGCTCTGCGCCCAACGGTCCGTGAAAAGTTTACGGAGGTGACAATAACCGGAAAATTGTGTACTTAACCTCCGAATCGTCGAAAAAAGAAAACAACGGCGTTGGTTGAAAAAGTCAACCACCAGGTGACGACACAACGTCACGGTTCGGTTGCCATCAGGCGTAAAATTCGGAACGACGACTGTCACGGGCCCGTTGAGCCCCTTTTCAACCTCCCATCCATCATCCGCTCGATCGCTCGCCTCCCACGAAGCGATAACCCCTTCCGAACCGACCGGACAAAAAAAAAGCCTTCTCAAAAATTTACATAAACATATTCCATACGCGCGAGCGTCCGAGCCCGCGACCCTATCGATCAGCGGGCGGCCACCATTGATACCATCGACGACGGCGGCCCAATGGCCCTTTTCCTAAGCCAAGGGTGCCCTCCGTTACGAGGAGCACGCACGTGGAGAAAAAAGAAAATGCTTATCTCCCCAAAATGTGACATTTTATGGCTTTTTGATACATTCGGCTAAGCGTGTACAATCATTTAAGCTATTTAGCATAATTCATGCGCTTGCCGCATGACCGTCCTCGGGGTCCGCCATCATCGCGGCGTGTGTCAATTGTCATCGGCTGAGGTCAGCCTGCCGTGCCCTATGCCAGAGAGACACCACCCCCAGGCCGGTAGCCGTTCCCCATAAAGAACCCGAAGCTGAGGTGCAATAAAACTCAATAACCCTTGTCATTAGAGTTTGGCAGGCAGGGCGGCAGAGTGAGAGTTGCGTGACCGGTACCAGAACCACCATGCAATACCTGGAGAGCTGGACCCCCACGGAATATGTACGCCTGCAACACCCCTACAGCCAGACCGAGTCCAGAAAGAGGAACTCGAAAACTCCTAATACTCAGGCCCGGGCCCGCGTGTCAGAAAGGACGTCGGACAGCGACGGTAAAAGTTCACCCGCAGCCACAGGATCCGGTGGTGGTCGAGCAAAAAAGATGGTGTTTGATGTGTTTAACATATGGTTGGTCAGCGAAGAACTACAAACTTGGCTGGCAGCGTGTGGCGAGGGTGTCGAAACCAGTCCAGGCGGGCTTGTAATGGCAGCCAATTTCCGACGGCGAAAGGGGTTAACACCGTGTGCCCGGGTTCTGTGTCGTGGCCAGACAGATGACGGGTCAGTTCCTACGTTCTCTTTGCTCGCTGCTTCCCCACACACGTTAGGGGCGTTCGTTTTGCGATATCCTTGCCTGCGGGCGAAACAGGACCACGACGCTCGACGACGACGTTCAGCGAACGATTTTCTCACTCAACGCCCGATCGGTTTTGGTCGGCTTCTCTCGATGTTTTTTTATGCTGACAAAAATAAAACACTGGTCAGGTTCCTGGGGGGCGGGTTGCTGCTGTGAGAATTTGATCGGGTTCACCTTTCCGTGCGCCCGCCGGAGATGAGAAATTTGATATTACGCCCGGGCGTTGATGATGATGGCGCACGTTGGCGTGGTGTGTTGCTCTACATGTGTCCGAGGGCCAAAGTTTCTTGCTGCCCGGCACTTTGTTTCGCTTCAAAGGCAACAACAAGCACTTGTCGAATGTGAGCTTTTAGGGCCGGCCTGGCAAAAGGTACGAGCCGAGATCCAAAGTGGTGTTCTCCGCTGGCGGCGACTATCGATGGCTTTGAAATTTCTTGTTCCGTCGGGAAGTTCAAACGGAGCCAGTGCGTGTAAGAGACTGTTTCTTGTCCATTTGCATAATTTGCATCCCGAAGCCGAAACGAGCACCCAAAAATTCGTAATAAGGTCAAACACTGTGCGGTGTCGAAACACGGCTTATGCGTTGTACGGCTTCTAAGCACCGGGGCTAAGCCCGATAAACACAAACATCCTCAAAGGAATGGCGTGTAACGGTTCTCTACTAGCGCGATAAAATTTCATCGAAAATCGCCCAAATTTTGGGGACAGCGCGGGCCGGGCCGGGACGCGCAGGAGATTAGTCCCATCCGGTTCCCGGATCATCGTGCGCCCAACATCGGGGGTGCGTTTCTGCGTTCTAATTTACATAATTTGCCCATCGCCGCCGTCATTTGGCGACCGTGCAACGGGGGCCCGGATATTGAGACATCGCTCCACGAGACGAGAATGTTCGTCTCCCACAGGAGATGATGGCCATTTTTGGCTCCCATTTTTTCCTTTGGGACGATTTCGCCGGGCTCAATATTCCGCTTGCTGGCGAAGTGTGCGGAACCGACCGTTTCCGATTGGTTCCGAGGTTAAACGAAGCAAAGATTGATGGTTTCTCTCTCGCTTTCCCCGTCATGTTGTGGGCCGTTTTTTTTGGTCGGCCGCCATCACGTTCTCGCCGCGGGGAGCCCACTGGGTCCGTCTGGCCGATATAGTGCCGATATTCACGGCTCGCGGCACTGCAGCCGCTGTGTATGTTGCGAAATCAGTGTCTCGGAAAAGTGGCAGAACGGGCAATTGATTTTTCGTATTACAATTTTATGCAAATCATGCGCGCGGGCTTATAAACATGTGCGAATCCGTCGATATTTTCCCAACCGCAGTTCAACAACGGCCAACGGAAAAAAAAAATCCCAAACCAACGCTGACAGCGCTTTTATGCCTCCCGATGATGATGGCACGGTGATGATGATGACGGTGACGCTGGAAGGATTTTGAAAGCATCAACTGACAGCTTAATGTGTGTGCTCGCAGCACCGTGTCCTTTGGCTGATCCTTTGAGGTTGATCGCTGGGCGGCAACAACGAACGGGCGCAACTGTTGTTATTTTCCCTGGTGATGAAAATTTCATTCCAACCATTCAAAGGGACACCCCCCCTCTCACTATGAGCCCGCGGCGCGAAAGGGCGAAAAATAAATCTCAATTATGTGATGTAAAAATTTATGAATCCACTTAAATATTCCGTCCACTGTCCACCACCGGGCGTGCGAGTGTGCGGGTTTTACATTTCAAAGCCTCCGCTTGACCCGTAGCAGCCGTAACTGCTCCCCCTTCATTTAAGCCCTCATTTTAGGGGTCCAGGACGAGGCGCGAGGCGCGCGCCGTTAACCAATTGGTTGAATAATTTTTATTTCATTTCGTCAACTCGCGATTAACTCGATTCTCGCGCCCCGCGAGCCCGTTTGATGTTGGTGCCCCTGATCATGGTCGGCCGCCGCCCGCCAGCACACGGCATCCGGCAGATTGGGTGAAAAAATATTAATTACATAATTTAGCCGTTGACCACGGCAGCGGCGGCGGCGGTAATGGCGCTGGCCACGATTTGGATTGATAGATAAAGGGCAGCAACATTATGCTGCAGCTAACCGGCGAACTAATGGGGTATTAATTACGTGCTCCGAAGCGTGGCCACTTATCGCACCAGGTCACCAGAAAATATGTGGTCCGCTTAGATATGCTGGGCAGTTGGATTTGGGCGACGGCGGGTCATTTAATAAAAATGAAATTAAATACAGCACAAATCAAATTATGAATCGATTCCCCGAACGGGCCCAAGTAATGTCGCAAGCAATAAAACAAACCAAAAATCTTTTCCATTCGAAGTGCGTTATTAGCGCGACAAAAATAGAACCACCGAGCACCGAGTGTTCTTGGAACTTTCTTCCAACGTTCGAAAAAATAATTTTCTTAATTGTATCGTTGCATTGGGGTGCCGAAAAAGGAAAATACGACACTAACTTTTGAAAGTTGATAATTTGTTTACTGTCCTCTGCCAAAGTTGTAAGACTATGGACCATAGCAAACGGGAATTCATGTTCGCCCGCATTTCTGGTGCATCAACCGAAAGCATGGCATCAAGTTACTGTTTGGCCCACAAAAAGTACAAGAACTAATTCCGAAAAGGCACCCTCAGGGCTCCCAAGGACTCGTAGACATGTAGATGGTCCCAAAATCGGTGGCCATCGACCAAGTGGTAGCCATCAACGCGCTAAAACCATCAAAGAATCGAGCGAAACGAAAACAAACAGCGTGTGTGTGTGTGGAAATGAATCGCCCCCGGGTGGAATCCCTGTGTGTGGCCAGTCGTACCCGAAAAAAAGAGACCCCGAATACCGTGCTAAGCCATATGTCGATTATGATGATGGCTCAATCGACACCTAGCGCGACCGGACGGCGACGACTCCCGTCAGGGAGAACCGATCAGGACCGTGCGTCTTCCGTTGTTCGCACGTTGCCACACACAACAGCACACGCACGGCGGCGCACACAAAGGACCATCAACGGGACCCCTGCCGCGAGGACAAACATTGGCAGCGGGACCGCCGCTCGAGGGACACAGAAAAAATCCCTACCGAAAGCGAAAGCGAGAAACCTGTACGGCTGCGCGCCGGATGCGGGATCCTCGTATGCGGCTAATGACGAGCCGAGCGAGTCGGCGAGACCGCCGAAAACGTGATTCCGAAGCGAAGTGGGCTTCGGTGGGCTAGATGGGTATCCTGCTGCGGGAATGCCGGCAAAACAAACGTCAGAGGTCACCGTGGAACACGAACACGACGACGGTCCCTCTGGCTGGCCCGACCTGGGGTCCTGAGTGGTGTTTATGGTGATTTTGTTTTGTTTTCGAGTGGCCGAATGCGTGAGTGAGTTGTTTAGGACCCCGCCGTCGACGTTCCTCGAGAGCTTCGGCCGCTGCTGGGAAACCACCGCCATTTTCCAAGTCCTTAACCTCTCTCTTCGGGCGCAACTGCGGTGAGCCGTATGGCGCGCAAAAACGGAGCCCGGAAAGCGGAGATCTTCCAGATGGACTGCCGGGAGTTGCGCGCGTACTCCGCGGTGAAGTTGCATTTGGTTCGAGAGCGAAGCGGAGTTGTTGTCCTGTTTCCGAGCCCGACTCTTTTCGTTCGGTTGAGGTGGATTTTGTTTCTTTATTGGAAAATCCCTAATTGGACTTCTGCTTCTTCTTTTTTGCCGATGCCCAATGATGCTGGTGTGTGCGTGTATACAGAACACATGTGCGCAGCGCCGTACCATTTGTGTGAACTCTCATGGGATGCTAAACAAGGGAAAAAAGAAAAACAGGACCTCGGTCGGTCGGTCGGTCGCGCACTCACTCGCCCGTTCGGGATTAGGTGGCAACTTTAGGACGAGCATTTGACTTGCACCCTTCGTTCGCCTCGTTCCCGGCGATATGTCCCTAGAGTGTCACTTTTCCCGGTCCCGGTGCTGCAACTTGTCACACAACAGTTGCGCGCCCGATGGCACCACGGCGGAATTAATTCACAAGTGCGCGGAAATGAGGTGCCGGAAACCTGATCCCGGTGGATCGTAGGCGATAAATCAGCAACGAAAGGCAATTGAAACGCCATTTGAAGGGTGCATTCGGTGTCTAGGGTCTCGTATTCGTAGTTTTAAGAGGGCACACTCTGCACAATTTGCACTTCGCATTGAGCTTGACCTTCGCTGTGTTTTTAAATATTTCTCTATTACGAAACACTGTCACCAACAAAATATTTTATTATTCGACAATAGAGTAATGTGGAAACTTCTCGGTTCCGAAAATGGTTCACATCCCCGTTCCATAAACCTGTAACTTTGCCAATCCTTTTTTAGTGTTTCGATTTGGGGCCAAACAAATCGATGCCCGCTCACAGACAGGCGGCAGACAGATAAAAACCAATCACCAACCATTAGACCCGAGAACCGGCATTAGCTTCCTGCCCAACGACAGCGGACTCATTCTCCGGCTGACACTGAAAATGCGGTCCCGCACGCCAAGGGTGTCTTTGGTGCGTCGAATCGATTGCGTCGAACCTTGACAATCGTTGCCGCGGTCGCACAAACAGCGAGACTCATTTTTCCCTTTTCATTTCCCAACAACACACACACATTTTGGCCGCTCTGGGCGAGTCGCCGTCGTGCAAGGGTGAGCAAAGTTGTTGGAACCAAAGAATGGAACTCACGGCGGGACAGAAATCAATAATGTCATTCGCCAACCAAAAAAAGGGGCCCACACGAGAGGGTGGCTATATGGTACACAAGGATCGGGGGTTTTCCTTTTTGTTGTGGTACGGTGTTGCCCAATACATTGCTTCGCGCGACACACACTATAGGGTACGCACGCATATTTATGGCCAACAATCCTCGGGCGTAATCGACTCCTGTCGAGAAGTAGTGGCCGACGACGACGGCGGTGGCACAAGGAATCTCCGGTTGTCTGGTCGATTGTCGATTTGTTGTTATTTTCCGACAGCCGACGTGTTGACGGTCGGTCCGACCGAAGAGACGCAATCGTTCGAAATCAAAACACGTAACACGCCGCGCCAAAGTTCGCAAACCGACGAAAGGACCTCCTGCTTGCTGCACGGAACGGGAAGGATATTTTTAATTTACTCATTCTGGTCTGGTATTTTCCGCCTGCGGGCTGCTGCTGCTGCTGCAGCTTCCGCTCAGATTTAATTCGCAAGTCGGGCTCGAGAATTCAATCGATTGCCGGCAGCTGGGCGTTTGGTTTCGATACTACCGGGACACTCGGTGTGTGTGAGGTTGGAATTTCAATTAAAATTGCAAAGTCGCCCGCCAGCTCTGACCGTCGGTCGTCGGTCGTTGGGTGCTGCATCAGATCGAAGAGGCCTTCACAAATCGATGGGCCATCGATGGCTAAGGCGCGGTTCAAGTAATTCGGGGAAGATTTTCATTTAAAGGTAATCAACGAAGGACCCAACGGAAGGACACTGTGGAGGGATTACAATTGTGGCCAATTTCGGAATTTGTTACAACATTCGTGTTCAACTCCTGACGAGTTCGGAGAAAATGTTGCCGGAACCCCCTAAAAGCCCGTCTCTGGCTCACGCGAGTAGACTTTTCCGGTACAAAACAAAAATGGCAACTTAATGATGGTGCCAAGAAAAAGCCTCACACGACGGCGCGCGCGTGCGTTGAGGTTTCTTTTTTCTCGCTTACCCCACCTCGGTCCTTTGTTTGATTTCCAGCCAGATTTCCTCCTTCCCTCCCCCCCCACCGGGACCTAATCCTCCCCGAGAGCGCCCCGCCAACACGGTCTCATTAAAATGGTATTTTCGACAACACTAATTGGGTGGCATTTTCCTCACCGACTGCACTTGAGGGGCAAACAATCGTGGCCGGGCGCCGTCGCCGACAATGCACGTCGTCCGTTCGTGACGTTTGTGTGTGTGTTTGGGTCGCCCGTCAACCCGGCGCTTGATTCGCGGGGAAATCCTTAATTGAGGTCCGCGACCGCGACAACGACAGCTTCCGGATAGGGCACTCTCTCTCTCTGATTAAGCGGTTCTCTGTCCCGGCGGCCGATCGCCTAACAATGCGGGAGATTTTCCATTTGCCCGCCCGGATAGGATATCCCCGCCGGAAGGGGTCGCTCTAATGTGGGGTCCGTGGGCTGGGTTGTGTCCTGTGTGCGAGGTGTGATAAATTAATTTTTCTGGTGTCGAGAATGAATGACTTTTTTATTGTGGCGACAAACGAGACGCTGGCCGGCGCGCAGAGCATGCCACCCGGGGAATAGAGTAATAGCAAATCCCAACGGAATTGAACCATGTTTGAGTTTGTGTGCCGTGATTTAGTCCATTTGGGAGCAGTTAATCATGCAGCATCAGCCGGGTTCCGGACTTCATTAAAATCTTTTTTAAGCACAGGCGGTGCTCAAACACAACCCCAAATTGAGTTAGAAAATGTTGGGAAGCTTCACAACACACAGCAGATTAAATTATATACCGTACGGCATTTACATCGACTTGCTCAAAATAGAATTGTTCTAAAAATTCCCACCCAAACGAATCAGAATAAAAACAAAATTCTCTTGCCACCGATCGACCTGCATTCTGCAATTTGAGCGCAACTTTCGTTTGAAGTCCTCGTTCGCTGTAGAAGTAGGCGCAGCGCGTGGTAACGCCGTTTGTCAAAAATAGACTCTGCTCTTTCGCGTTAGATGAAAAACTACTTTGTCGGTCCTCTCTCTTTCTCTCTCGCAACTCAGCTCTCGCTCTCTCGCAACCCGAATCGGCCACGAACATTTCGTGCCCGGTGCGCGTGTTTGTGTGCCTGACATTTGATCAACTCCTGGCGCATCCTGGCAACCCAAAAGCGAAGGCACCACAGTTCGGCACCATCTTGTATAAACTAATCAAAAAGCCCAAACGTGGCCCAAAAACCGGCTCGAAACCTGCCAGCCTTTTTGGGGCGAAAACCGAAAAAAGTAGCGAAAATCAAACGAAAACATTTCGACAACTTGCAGCGCAATAAAGTCGGGGATAGAGTCTCCCCCCGACTGCCTGACTAAAGTTGCCACACTTTTTTTCCCCTCCGTCCCTTTCGAGTTCACGTAAAATGGTAATTAAATTCAACCAAAATGTTTACACACAGTCACTCGCCCGTGGGATTGGGAATCGACGACTGGTTGCCATATCCTGGACCCGGTTTTTCTTCGCCCGAGGCCTGATAAGCCTGCGAGTGGCTGCGGCTGCCCTATCGACGTGCCAACTCCGGCAAATCCCGGCCTTAGTTGGTGCGTTTCGTCGAGGCAATTTTGCTTCCTTTTTTACAAACCACCAAACGGTGGCCGCTTCCTTCTGCTGCGATGGCGGCGCGCATCCGATAAGCAATAAGTTTCATTCAGATTCAAATTCCTGGCGCAAAAGTGGAAAGAATCAGCGAACGCCTATTGAACCCTTTTCAGCACGCTTCGCCCGCTGAATAGAACGCTGATTGAATATTACAACGAAAACGGAGCCGCAATCAGGGCGCGCCCACGGAACGTGCAGATATTAATTCTGCCCGGACCGGAAGCTGGGACGGAGTCCCTTTGGGGGGTTCCACCACAAGATGACCGAAGAATGTGTAGATCATCGGCCCGTTAGAACTCGTTAGAATATATAGCCGACGCCCGACTAGCGCCATCTCGATCATAAATCGCCAAACCCGTAATCCTTTTTCGTTCGCCCTTTTTCGTTTGGTCCACCCGCCGATGCTCCGGGAGGACCCTCCGCTATTGGAACTTCCGGCCAGCTGATGGCGGATTCGGAGCGGATAACACATTTTCATAATCTTCGCAATAAACGCCGACATTAAGAGTTGTTCCTGGGAGGTCCTGGCGGGGCTGAGGTCTGATTTATTCAAAAGCCCCCTTTTTTCAAACCTCTGGCCGCTCCTCGTGAGTGCTCCCCGGTCCCGGCCGGACGAATATGAAGTATGAATTCCTTTCCACCGAAAGGAAATCCGTTTCAACTCCACTTCGCCACGGGAACAAAACAACAAAAAATCGGAGACCTCGACTCTCAGCGGCCCGCTCGGCATGGGGCCACCACCGCCGCAAAACGAACGCATTTCCGGCAATCCGGCGGACACTCTCGGTCTTCTCTCGCCGAATCCTGGACCCCACACCCGGGAGAGAGAGAAAGAGCACCGGGGTTCGGTTGGGTGAACCATTATTCATACCCGGCCCCGGGGGTGAAGTTGGGGCACCGCAGGTCGGCAGGAGGGCGTTTTATTTTAAACTTGTTTCTCATCCCCATGTCGTGTCCCCCTGGCCCTGCCCTGGTGTCTGGTAACTCTTTTGCTGACATTTCGGTGAGTTACGATCCTTAGCTTCGTCGGTCGGTGCGCCAAAAACGCAGTCTTCGGCCGGGGTCCTGGGGACCCTGCCTTCCGTCAGGAAGACTCCAGGCCTGGCTGGCGTTGGGCTTTTCGGTTTGGTCCCTTTTTTTACTTCTACGACCAAACTTCTGCACTTCTGACCCAGCGAACGGATTGCGTTCCGTGACTGGAGATGAATTGTGACATTACAAATAAAACGCATTGTGTTGTTAGTAAGGTGGGCCAGCCACAGGAACCGTGGGGTGGAAAAAGCGAGCTAACGGATGCGCCCTCTCAGCCCCAGGATCGCTTGCTCCGAGGATCCCCGACGCTGGGTGGAGTGTGGAGCGCAAAAAGTATAAACCCAGGACCCGGCCAGGACCACGGCCCGGCACGTTGCATTATTGTCCTTTTGAATAGTTTTCCTAACTACCGTTTTACTTCTTTTAACACAGTTTTCCCGAGCGACTGTAACGAATGCTTCCGCTTTCATTACTACCACACGCTTCCGGCGAAGGGTCTCGGCCGAAGGCGTGCCCCACTCCGGGGCCGGTTGGGGCCGGGGCCCCTACAACAATGGGGAGAAAATTTTCTTTTATGAAGATGAAATGTGTGACATCAAATGGTAGAAAGCATCCTTCTTCTGCCCGTGCTCTGTGTGCGCGGGCCGAAAAGTTGTGAGAAAACTTGCCACCGTCCAGCCGGCCAGCCGGCCGACCAGCAGACAAAGAGCCGCAAATCTCCCGCCAGGACCACCAGGACTTGCGCCAGAATGAGTAGAGAGAAAAAACCGGGGCCCAGACCTTTCTTAAAGACAAAAAAACCAGCCCAGTGGGAAGGTCCCCAAAATCGTGGCGAAAGCCGGCGGGCGAACCACAACATAATCCTCCGACTCCGGCAGTGGGAGAGGAAGGTTGGCGCACCAACAAACGATTTATGATGACGATTTATGAAGCTCCTTCCGTTCCGCGGCGGTCCACATCGGTCGGTCGACTTTGAGTGGAGTTTTAAAAGTTCTTTTTTTGGTGGCAGTTGTCTTTCAGTTTAGGGGGAATGTTACCTTTCTGCTGCTCAGGTGGCAATCGGATGGATTTTTTGCTCACTTCCGCGTGACAATCATGAGCAGACTCAATGCTCAACACACAGTCAATAAAACGCGATTCCAATATCCATTTCTATTTGTTCTTGTTGTGATGGTCATCAGATCTTGACCATTAGCGCACTCACTTCGAAACGCGCCTTATTATGCTTCACTTCACAGACCAGATGCTCCTCGAGCTATGGTTTTTGCGTCGACCAGTTAATAATTGGCGCTCCAAGTCGCTGTTCGTTCCGCTATGAAGCGCACCCATTTCATGCTATGCTCAGCGGAGCCAGTCGCAAATGGCGCAAAATGATGCATTTGATTGTGTAATTATTGCGAGTGAGTGCGTACTTCGTACTTTTGCGTTCTGTTCCGTTGGCCGTTTCAGATTTTTTATCCCATCAGAACGGTGCCGGGGACCGAAGGCACGAAAGATCTACAGTCCACGAAGATCTTTAATTGCATAATTGTGACTAGTGCAGGCCGCCCAGTGCTAGGTTTTGAACTCAATTAGCCTTGCTTCAATCTTCGAAACGGCGCTGTGGCGCTACTAGTGCCGTCGGTAATCGGTTGGCGTTGCTTATGGCTCCAGAAGTTGGCCCAAGAAAAGAGCTCTGCCGTTCCCCAGTGCGTCCAAGTGCGGCTACAAAGTGGTAATTTGTCTCAATTGGAGCTCTCGGCCGGAACCAATCCGCGGTGCGGTCAGAAGTGTGCTCGCCAGTGACACTTTTCTCCGCCCGATAAGTGGCCCAAAGGGGGGAACCAATTTTCTCTGCCAGCGCCAGTGATGCAACTAACGCCACAGAAGTGGAAATGCGTGAGTGGAGTGCAACTCTGGACACGCGCACATTAATCATACACACTTGACAAACGAAAGTTTCGACCCCAAAAGCCCGCCCGGGGGAATAATCGACAGTTCGAAGAGTTATTAGCCCGCCGCGGTTCACGACGATCGCACGATCACGGGGGAGGGGCCGGGCGGAGAAAGTTAACCCTCCCAAAAACTCCCGCCCCCCAATTGGGGTGGCCACTGAGTGAGTGTTTTATTACAGCAACTATGAACGCAAACTATTAATTAAATAACTCCCGACAGCTTAGCCTCGGGATCATCGCACGAAACAGAAGGGCCATACCCCAAAGACCATTAAAATTGATAAATTTCAACTTTTCGGGCGGCTCCGCGGGACCTCATCAACCGGTCTGGGTTGAAGAAGATGTTGGCGGCGAAATTAGAAAACAAATATTTGCTCGCTTATCGATAATGGTGGTTGCCGGGTGGCCGACCCTCACAACTTTTAAACTCCACCTCACGCAGGCGTGAGGACCCGTCGTGAGCCAACCACACACACACACACACACACGCGTGTGGCACATAAATTAGTGGTGGTGCTGGTGCGCTACTCGGGAAAGCAAATATTGAACGACGGTTTCCGGGAACCGCGGCTCGTCGGGAGTTGATTGTTTATCAAAATTACTCACGACGCACTCCAGACGCGGAACTCCAGCCGTTGGGGAACCGGGGTTCCTCGGGAAATTTTACGCCCTTCTCAGCAGCACGGAACCGATAATGATATCATTACCGTTATCATCGATTAAGACCGAACGGTGCCGAACGATGCCCGGGCCCACCGGTTTTCCGGACGACTAACCCCGAAAGCCTCGAAATAAGATATTTAAGCAGTCATTTTTGTGTGTACCCAAGCTCCCTCAGCGCGCTAATGACTTCATCCGTGGCGTGGTGGTGGTGGTGGCCACACTCGCTACAGGTGCGCTCCCCGTGCCTCGTGTCGTTCCGTCTTGCTAATGTTGATTATCGATTTAGTTTTCCACGCTTCCGCAAGACGATGCCAAGGAAGTGGTGAACATTAAAGTAATTTCCGTGCGCTGCCGGAAGCCCGAGCGGTTTTGATCCCCGGCACCCAGACCAGCCACCACCAACAGAGGCAACCAACAGAGATTACAGAGGTAATCGGTATCACCGGTATCATGGAGTCATTGGGCGAAAATCGTAGTTCGACACCGCCTGCGCCGGGTGTTTCAACTTTCACCATCGCCCCCGGGAGATTAACTCGTCCTGCGAGATGTTTATAGGTCAGAGAGATTATTTTCACACACGCCCGGGACCCGCGGAGTGCCTCCTGAGGAGGCCACACGTAACACCTCCGGCCCGGTAACAGCAGGGATGCGCTTGGCTGTCGTCCCTCCGGTCCCTCGCTCGCTTCGAAGCTGCACGCGCGTAATTTATGCCGGACCGAAACGGCACCGCACATCATTATCGGAAAAGATGTGGAAATCTAATTAATTTCCCGGAGCCTCGGGGCCTCCGGTGTGCGCGCATCGAATTGGAGATTTAATTAATCATCCTCGTAAATGGTTTTTGTGCTTGTGCGCCGGCCGGTGCTGCGCTACATCTGATTTTCATTAGAAGGCCGTTTGGGAGTCGTAACAGAAATGGCCACTACTTGCGTGATAAAAGAAAACACGTTCGTTCTGCGAAGAGGTCCGTAGAAATGGACGACGTGTACGTTGGCACGATTGATGCGAAGAACTTAATGTGATTTGATAAATGGGCCACCGGCTTTGAGGCGTATTTGGGGGGGAATCCTAAGAAATCCTTTATTTCAGTAACCTGTGTGTAAAGTTGTGAGTACCATAAGTAAACTCTCCTGGGTCAATGCTGTATCCTTCTTTAATAAAAGCGACCTTTTTTGGGGTCTTTCATTGTATTTTTGAACATATTTCACTTTACGTTCCATGACTCTTACTCGTAGCAACAACTCGCAAGCATCAAAAGCAGGTAAATTCAATAAATAAACTCGATTTTATACCCATTTCCGTTAAAGTCTGTGATAAACAATGAAAAAGTTCACATCACAACAATCGTTTTATGGCGGTGGGCTGTATCAGTTTTAATTCGTCGAAGAATTGGCGTTTAATGACCGACTTGCCCCACATTTGGACCGTCCCAGTGCCAGTCCATAAATTGCTGTCCCCATTTACAAACGCAGTGTATCAGCGCAGCGCGGGAGTCGATAAATTGCGTTCAATTCATTCGCATCCGTTTCCGAGTAGAAACGCCAACGCCGGGACGTAATTCTACATTAAAAATTTTAATTACCCAAGTTGCCCACAAAAAGACCCGCGCGCTACGACACAAGTGGCCCGGCCGACGGTGTTGTGGTATTAAATTTTCACAACCGTCCAGCTTCCGTTCGATTTCGGGTGCTGTGTGCATCTGCAGTCTCCTGCCTGCCACATTGCCCGCCCGATAGCCGCAACCCACCAGGGCAGCGCAGGAAAGCTGGCCACAGACCGCGCGGGTTTCGCTATAAATTTCCATAAATTTTCATAGCCGACTGTTTACGCAGCCGAATTCCACCGCCACATTGGACCACTTTCACTTTGTTTAGAGTTTTCCGGCCCGCGCTGGTGGGGGAGGCACTACGCAGTACACTAGAACCCCAGAACCAGACCCACAGAACCAAGGGAATGCAACAAATCCCACAAATCGATTGCACAACGCCGCCGCCGACGATGGTCTGCTGGTGTTGCTTCTAGCCCGAGTGGAGAGAGCGTTCTTTAAGGGCGTTGGATGCATTAAAGGGCCCGACCCGGTGTCGCCCGATTCGATAGTGTGGACTTTGACCGGGTTGGCGGAGTTCTAAGGGCACTCGAAGTCGAAGAAAAAGGGACCATGAATTGAATAATACATGATTTGCCACTGTATGGGGATATTTGTCTAGCCCCGATGCCCCCAAACCGAGAGCTAGGGACTGTCCGATGACCCTCGGCTAGTCCATTAGCATTCCCGGGTGCGCAACACCTTCCAAGGGCCAGCCGTGTGCACGCCGTACGAACTATTTAAAGATCAGCCACACTCGGACTTTGGTGCATTCTTCCGGAAGAACGGTAACGAAACCGATGTGAGGGGTCGGGGGGGGCCGTGCCCCGACTAGAAAAAGGTCGCCCCACGAGGAATTGGATCGATATTTGCCCAAGGTTTCGGTCGGCGCACAGAGAATGGCCGAAACCGATCGCATTACTCGGCACAAACTTTCGCCATCACGGGTTGGGCACATTTTCCCGAGGATCCCCCGGGCGGGCGGCCTGGGTGTGGGGTTTAATTTCATGTATGCGCCAGGAACTTTCGGCGGAGGCGGACTTGGGCGAAAGAACTTGGGCGAGCAGCATATGCACGTGCAGCCACACGGTGGGCCCGGAAATTCTTCGTCCTCGGCCACAACTCACCCGTGGTTGTTGTGCTCCCGACGAAATGTTGCGGTGCGGCGTACGGGATTTCTCCTCTCGGGTAACAGTGGTCCTTGCCAGACCATATTAACCACACATTTCATATTCCGGACGGCAGCCTCGGCAGCGAGTTCCACGGCTGGGTATGATGTGGCCCGAACATCATCGACAAGAAACTTTGCTCGTCTGCCCGCCGTTCGTCGGCCGATCGATCCTCTCAAAGTCCACGCGTCCAACTTCCCGGGAATTCCCAGACTTTCAGTACGGGGCCGGGTCGGACCGGTTCGAGTAGAAATATTCGATTCTGGTGCGGTCAAAAGGCTGCAGAACTTTATCACTCGAGCTAAAACTATGAACTGCGTTGGTCGACGGAGGCTCGAGTTTGGATCGAAGTCTGCACAGGCGGCTCCTAAAGTTCGTCCTAGCGTGGCGATCCCAGCGATAACGCCCCGGTACCTGGACACAAGCCGGACCGGGGCCCCAGACACGGAGCAATTAATCTCCAGTAAGCGTTTAATTATCCCCCAGAAATCGATAGCACACAATGCAAAGTGACAAGTTGAGCGAGTCGTCCCGGTTGCCGCATCGCGACTCACAGGAAAACAACTTTCAAATATCATCATCATCATCATCATCATCGTCATCACCGTCGTCGCGTGATTATTCACGGTGCGAGTTCAGCCTCAACACCGTTCATTATTCAAAATCCGCAAGCCAGCCACATCAAATGGCGCACGGGAGAAGGTTTCGCATCCGCAAGGCTTCGGCTTCCTGGCCAAAGTCCTGTAGCGTCCGTCTCGTGCGAGCTCCATTATGATCCCGTAGGAACCCGAATACTAGTGCCCGGTTGTTGTTGTTGTTATTGTTGCTGTTGCTGCTGCTGGGTCCTTTGCACTTCGATTTCCCCGGTGCCCAATCAGTTCGCTGCTCGGTTTCCAATGTCTGCCGAGGCGAGACCGGGCTCCCGGAACCATTACCGGGCGGAATTTTCATAATTGAATAATTATTTATTTAACGAGCGTACGGGCGAACGGCTGCAAACACACACACACACGCAGGCATCCAACGACGCGTCCATTGTTGGTCGGTTGTTGTTTACGCAGAATCCCGTAGCAGCTATCATTAGCATCAAGGGATACTCCGCGGCGACCGTAGCCTGGCGGGTGCTTGTTTTTGGGGCGGGCTACGCGCGGTTCAATTACATACACCCGGCGGCGGGCGCGAGCATGAATTGGAAGATGCCCGGTTTTGGTGTGAAACTATTTATGCTTCGATCTTTGGCCCTCAATAGTAACGATGAGAATCACGAGTCTATGAGGTATTGATTCGATAGTCGAAAGTGATGCGTGGGAAAGGTGAAGCATCCTGGGAGTCTGCAGTTGCCAATAGGTCAATTATTGGTTCTATGAGCAAAACCGTTCGAATCGTTCTTTCAACAAGCACCTCGAGGGCCACTCGAGGGCCACAAATTATTTCTACCTCGCGCGATCGGTAATAAAAGTTTAAAGCGGATGCGAATGTATCAAAAACGGATGATGACGGCTATGCTCTTTCAATCCGCCATAATCCTTCCAACAAAGCGCAAACACGGCGCAGTCGACTGCAGAGTCAACAGTTGGGGTGGCTACCTTCCCGGCGCCACGCCATACACCGTGAATTTAAGTTCCAAAACATAAACCACGACCATAGATGGAGTTGCTGCAACACATCAGCACCGTGGTTGGCAACATAGTAGTAGTCCGCTGACTCGATGATAATTAGGAGACGATTGTGAAACAGCTTTTTTATTATCTTACCATAATGTTGACTGCAACTTGGCAACAACCCGGCAACAACTTGCAGCGAACCCGCACCGTTTAGCTACAACTTTTGCCCGGGCTCACCGCATAACGTTTGTGCCAAAAAGCGATGTTTCGAAACGGGTGGGACGGAAAAAAACGAAAAGACCATCAGCCAGCCTTTCTGGGTAAAGGATGAAAAGTAGTTTGGCCCCACAGCCACCGAGAGAGAGGGAGAGAGTTGAACAATTTTGAACCGGTGAAAAGTTAGCCCCCCGGTCGAGCGCCACCACTTCCGGGAACGATTTCTGGGAGCGCAGGAAGTGAAGACGAGTTCCGTCGTGGCTCGGAGTTTTGCAAGCCCCGGGAAATTGCCGGGTCGAGGTTTCAGCGCGCAGACCGAGCGTCGGGCCGGGCCCAGAACAGATGCTACAGTGTAATTATGGGCATAATCATAACGTGACGCGCGCTCCGTTCGATGGGTTCGGGGTTTTTAGTGCTGCGGTACAAATTTACTCCCCAGCGCACACACTACTCAGCAGCCCCCGCTCAGTAGTTGCGAGAACGGGGTACCCTTCGCTGTGTGTGTGGTATGTAAATTCATAAAATATTCATGCTAAATCACGGCATATCACCCACAGTGGCGCATAGAGGGGAGGGATCTAGTGCTGTGACTACTTCAAACTCATTACCCTAGGATCCTGCCGTGGGACGGTCGGACGGGGAGAGGGAGGTGCTAAAGTTTTCACTTCGACTTCCACGAATCGGATTGACGGATCCCCGGAGCGTTGAAAGAGTTGCCCCTTTGGGAGGGTTTGGAGCCAGAGAGAAGTCGGACCCGGATTTGATGAATATTTAAACGAATTAATATTCCTCAACATTCTCGACGCGCCGTCGTTGAGTACGTTGACGCCACACATATGGACGGCGGCCGAAATCTCGGACTGACATTTCGGCATTGGCCATTCTCCACGGGCCATTCTTTTGAGTGAAACAAATCTTTTTAAAAAAACTAAAACAGCGAACATTATGACGGAACGACAAGCTCCTTTCTCTTATGCTAATCATCTGGCGATGGCCACTTTCCGTCCGTCGGTGGTCACCCGTGACCAGTCCTAGTGAGAGGAGAGTGTGGTTGGTTCTCGTCGTGCCCGTAGCGTTGGCATACATTGTAGCGAGCGAAGGACCAAAACGACCTACGCTTTTAAATGCGGACCACTACAAAAAGGACCGTTCCGACCGACCGACCGGCCCAAGCCAAGTTCACAGCGCCACTTGGGTCTAGGGCACACACAGGATGGGAAAAGTGTACAGATAAACAGAGCAAGGACACTCGGCCCGTTTGAAACTGTTTTCATTTTCGTTTTGAATTAAACATTGCCCAGCGGAACGGAACACTGATTGAGATTTTATGCCGCTACGGCCACTACGGCCACCCCGACACCGAAATATGGCGAGGACCCGTTTCCACAAAAGCGCACTCCGGGGAACACTAAACCAGAGCACCGAAAGCGGGTCCACCCCGGACGGTGGACCCACCGGGGTCCGTGCACTTCGAAAGGATGCTCGACTCGACGGGAGCGTCTTCTCAAGAATTGCACACTCTGTCTGAAGTGTTTTGTTGCTGTCTTCGGGCGCTCGACTTTCAGGATGGCGTGGCATGAAAATGCTTTCACCCCCCGGCAGGGTGTTGCTACGCAGGGCTCGGTGCTGCTCAGTTTTGTGTCCGCACTTCAAAAAGTTCGAGAGGGCGTATAACAGGAAAGCGCCTTACCGGTGACACTTGGCGCTGAAAGACGCTAATCGGCATCTTGGCGAGCAAAAATGGGAAGCTCTCGGAGAAGACGCTCTACCCGGGGGCATGTAATTTGCATAGTGACGTTAATTGACGCATTCGCGTGAGGCAGACGCACAGAAAACTGGTGCATCGGCTTAGTTTGTGTGGACCCTAAGGCAGTCGCCGGTGGTGAGATCATCTCCGGTGGTCTACCACGTTCACCTTATTTGCTCTACCCCCTTGCTCAGCTTTGGCGTTAAGGAATGTGTTCACAACTGTCTGTCTAATGAACGAACAAAACGGGCACCCGGGGTTTCGAGTCCACAACCGCTGGGAACAACAACGTCGTCTGTTAAATGGAACGTGAAAAATGTTGACCCTAAGTTAGTGAGAACACAGCTCCAAAGACAACATTTCTCACCTCTTCATTAGCGCCCGGTAAGACGAGATGTACCATTCTGCCTACCTTGGACCTAGCGGGGGCCTAATGAAGTATTTATTTGGCTCATTCAACCTTAAACGCCCCTGATGGGACCCACCGGACTCGTCATCTATCAGCAAGGCTGTGCGACCCACAGCGCCACAAAATCACGACTAATTTAATGCGTCAAGATGGCGCCGGCGCCCGAAACAAAAGAGAACCTCTCCGGTGGGTGGCTCAAGATCGTAATAACATAATCTGACTCTAATCCGGAAACTTCACCATTCGGCCACTGAGGCTCGCGCTTGCGCGGGAGACAGCAAAATATGGACGCGCTCCAGAGACGTATTTAATAACGGCCACTGGGCCACCGGAGGCGAACCGCTACTTTTATTATCTCCACCGTAAGGCCCCTAAGGGGGAATAGGCACCCTGGAAGTGGAGCAGAGCATCGGTCGGTCGGCCACCGGTCGGTCAGTAACGGACCAAATTAGCCACCCCGGGCCGGACGGACGGACACCACAACGGATGGGCCCCGCGGGAGATTCTTAAGAGGCTGCTGATTACGGCACACACACACACACAGCGAGCGAAAGACCTGCTGCTTCTTCGCGGTCGCAGAGACTTAGGACTCCCACACTTCTTTTCAGGGGCGAAAAGAAAGCAGAGTCAACTTTTCTTTTCAGACGACGAAGACCGTTAATTACGTTCCACCAAAGGTAGAGCTTCTTTTCGCTCTCTCTCTCTCGTTCAATCGCCATTACGTAGCGATTGAGGTCCGTCAAGAAAGAGGGCCTTATGCAAATCTTATGCCGCGATGATGCAACACGCGATTTCGCAGACGTTTCGGTCGACAATTATTGGAAAATCCCCGCGCCGGGCCGCGCGGTGTGTTACGCAAACCTACTTTCGATTAAATCGAACACGATCCAATCGAACCGTTCGTTAGTGTCACTCACTTGCGCCAGCACCACGAGAAATCAGCACCAATCTGCGTCAATCTCTCGTTCTGTCGCTCGGCCTGGCGTTATCGATTAAGTGTCAAGGTAGTGACGGCACCTACACCCGCTTCTGGACGGCTGATGAGTGATCGAAAGCCGTAATTCTGTCGGCCGAAAGTGTCGGTGCCGCTGTTCCGAAGCCGCGTGGAACCAGGATTCTTTGATCTTTGGTAGGGGCCGAACCGATGCTGGTTAAATCGCGGGTTTTGTCATTGACAGTCAGCCGGCACCATCAAAGTCTTGGGTTTTTTAAGATAAACGATAGTGACAGCCTTTCCGGGAAGAGACCGAGACTATTGTTCAGGAGATGCCGGAGCCTAAATGAGTCCATTAAATCGAAAAGATGAGGCTTTATGGATGGTGGCACAAACCTCTGGCGACTCTGGGCACTGCCGACATCGTAAATAATTTAAATACGGGTTCAATTGCATAATCCGGGCTCCAATTCGGCCTCCAAGATCAATTTGGGCCACAGCATGGTGGGCTGCCGGCCCATGCGGGGGAAAATTGTTTCGAGATTACACCCATAATCCCTGGCCGGCCGGGTAGCAATACCGGGTGCACCGCACCGCTGGTAATGGCCAACATCCCGTTGGCTCCCCAAACCCCACAGCCAAGGCTCGGATTTCTCACACACAGAGATAGAGAGACGCCAAAGAAGATGGTTTTAATTATTGAAAATTAATTTTCTTCCGTTTCATCGTCCGGGCCCCGAGAGTGCGCCATCCGAGGAGGAGCCTCGTCTCGTCGAGTAATCAATCCCATCGTGGGATGAAAAATTCATATCATAACTTGCCGGAAACTTTGCCAGCACCGCACGGGAAGGAAGCCGAAGGATTTCCTGGCGCAGAGCAGTGTCGTTTGAAGTGCGCCTTCCGACCACCAAGTTTTGACGAGCTGGGGACCATCAACGATCGCCCCGGCAGCATATGCAACGGGACGACGCCCGGAACCCGGTGGCAGGCAATGCTGGATGCATAAATGCAAAATGTCTAATCGGATTAGGATCGGCTACCGGGGGTGAAACGGAGACACACACTCCCTAGACCACGCCAGAATTCGTCGGATTCTTAGCGGGTGATGCAAATGATGCGCCCGACAAGTTCTTCTACCGCACCCGCGCGAGAAAGTAACCAAACGAAACATATCCCTTTCTCGGCCAACCTGCCCCAGATGTAGAGCAACTTCTTGGGCCAACACCTTTCCCCGGGCGCGTTGCGCCGTCAAACTTTTGGCTACAAAAACTTTTGACCAGTCATCCGGAGAACCCGGACGGGTGGAAGTTTGCAATCCGTTTGCGTTCGGTACATAGGAGCCGTGCGAAAGCTGCGCACGCATTACGTGAACTCGGGGTGCGCGTGGAAGTTCGTGAGAAAGTTTGCCACCAGCGGCGTAGGAGGCGGCTAACGAAATTACTTTCAGCAACGGACCACCGGGCTATGCGGACGGGCGAACGGAGCCCCGAAATAATCATCGGCCACCGGACCCGGGGCCATCCGGAGCGCGTCTTCATTTCCCGCGATGATGATGATTTCTGCAAATCATTTCGAAGGTCATTATGCCGTTTCTTATGATGTATCTCTCGGCCTCGGAGGGGGGTTGTTTTTTCGTTCGCTCTGCGTCCACGATTCAGCGGAGCGGAGCGAAAAATTTCATCAAACGTTAATCTCGGCCCGGCGCTTTTCACGGCCACACGGCCGGCTGGCTGTTTTGCAGAAGAGGAAATGGATCTTTTCCCGGCCATTTTTTTCTTGGTTAGAAACCGTTTTTCGGATGCCACGGTTCCGTGCTTTTCTCGCCCGCACATATTGTGGGCTGCCCCTTTCTTCGGTCAAATCTTTCGGTTCTTCTCGCGAGAAGGTCTTTGGTTGCGAATTTTCAGTGTGTGTCTGATTGCAACCCAAATAGCTAGTTGAGGCCCGGTCAAGGTCGATCCCTTTCGCAAGAGTCCCAATTGGAGCTCAGCTGAAAATGGGCGCGAATTTCCCACCGCATTGCCAGAAACGGATGATGCAACTGACTGATATTAAAGGCAACGACTTTCGGGTGGGAACTAATTTTGCGGGTTTGAAATATTAAACATCCCCCATGAGGATAGCCTATTCGAAGTTCCACGTGGGAGGAGTAGCTCTCAAATCGCAACCGGTGGCCCGTAGGCTCCGATTGTTGGACCTAGCGACTGATAAGGGCGCTACGTCGGATGTGGCTTTCCATTCCACCGTTTCAGCAACCGATAAACGCCTATCCGGACGTGAAAACCTCATGCAGGATGGGTTCCGGCGCGATAAGAACGGAACACGAACGGAGTGGACACACTAATACGATTGTAGCTACGCAGTTAGTAGCATCACCGGCAGCAGCAGCAGTAGGTGGTAGTAGTAGGACGGCCGAACAACCCGAATCCGACTGTCGGTGGTAATTAGTGGGGCACGCCGTGTTTCCCGGTCCCTTCCTTTGGCCGGAACAGGGCTCGCAGAAGTCGCTACTAACCTTTTTTCCATCCCGAAACTTGACACTTCCCTCGATAATGGAGCTTATATCCACCATGATGATTGGGGAAGTGGCTGATGACGAGGCTGATGATGGCCGGACAAGGATTGTACTGCCGTTGCTGCTACCAAAGTTTGCCTTGGACGACTTGGACGTGTTCCTTTTGACGCTGCTGATGCTGCTCACAGCGAACGGGTCATTTTGGTTTCCTTTTTGCCCGAAAATCTCGTAACGCACTGCCCGGTTGCACTTTTCGGTTGCATAAATCTTGTACCTTCGCTCGCTTGCCACCACCACCGATCGCACCTCCGCCGATCACACCATCCCACCGGCCACCGGTGGCCCCACCATCGAAAGGGTTACAATTAATCGCCCGTCAACCGGAAGCCGACCGAATCGGTGGGCGATCGACCGCCATCGACCATCTTCTGCCCGCACGCCAATTAAACCGATTATTATAATTATATGACTTCGCTCGCGCTCTCTTTCGCGTTTTGGCCGTTCACTTGGCACCTTTTTCGGGACACGGATGCATGGAAACACACACACACACACAGAGCGGCGGCCGTCGACACACTTACGGAAGCACGTAGAAAATGGGTTTTGGCACTCTCAAACACAGCTCACCCGCGGCTCACTCGATAAACATTTGACACAACTGGAGAACTACGAACTGGACACCGGATCGGAAAAAAGTGGATCGTTAAAACTATTTCCGCAAACCCGTTTGGCACACTTTCCGTCATAATTAAGCTCGCCTTTCTTTTTGGCATCAATCCGTTAATTAGAGCGCGTCACCTGAACTGGGAATTTGGGCCATGCTTTGTGACAACCCGTCCGCCCGGCTGGACATCCTCTCCGGTCTGGTGTCCATCATCAAAAGCACATCAAAAGCGGGACCTCAATCTGTCACGCGGAAACTGCTCGATAGTTTGTGGCTCAAAATTGAAGGTTAACGTCCGGAAGGGGCACGCCAATCGAGTGGTCTCCCCCCGGGAGATTCGGGATTTAATTTCGTGCCCCCTTTCGGGTGGAGGACCCGGGGACATGGCATTCTTTTAATTAAGTCCTCATGTAGCGCCCGGAATCGCGCTGCGGGACACGCCGCGTCGCGATCTGCGATGCGCGCGGGCGCCTCGTTTATAATGAATGGTCGGCCGATTAATTATTCATCCCCAGCTGGTCTCCTGCGGGCTGTGGGGATGCTCGTTTGGACGTCTGGACCTGACCAGAGCCGCCCTGTGCCGGACCGGGCCAGGCCGGGCGTTAGTACATTTATTTTACTTCTTTTTTGGTGGGTCCGGGCAAATGATACCCGCGGGATGCTGCGGACCGGTCCGTGGGCAGTCTACCGGCAAATCCGTCGACTTAATTTCCGGGATTTACCAGAGGCGCACGCACGGGTTACGCACTTTTTTTTTTGGGATGGACGTTGCGTTCGCCGGTTGAGTTAATCGAACGATGAAGTTGGCAAATTGGTCTACAGGTCCTGGGTCCTGCAGGGAAATTGGTATTAAATTTTTAACCGTATTCCACCGAAACGCTTACCGGCAGCCATTGCTAAACGGTTAATGTCCTTTTTGGGACTACGGTACTTTCTACGCCATCGGTAACTGCGGTAGCTTTTTCCCAGCCTATAAGAAAACGATGAAGGAAGTATCACTCCCGGTTCGTAACTCCGGTGCGTATTCACAGGTATTCGTCCGTCCGAAAAATCAACATCCCGGAACCCGGGGCTGATGTTGATGGTGGATTTCCGGAACTGGCACGGCACGTTTCACACCGGCACTTATCATCACCGTTTTCCCGGGGGGGTGGGGAGTCCTGCAGAAGAACCCTCGGGATTGGCCAGTAAATGAAACGCGAAAAGGGCGACTGCTTCCGGTTCCACGAAGTGGTTCATTGAATTTCCTCGCCTCGCGGGTTTTTCGTACGGTTTTCCGAAAGAACGATTTGTTTTGCGCGTGGCAACGGGGCGTTTTACTACCGGAATCTTCGCTGTTTTCCGGGAAAATCACCCGAAGTTACCATCTCCGTCACGGTCACTCTAAGCACTTATCAATCTAATTTGCGTAACACAAACACGCACAAACTTACGCACAAATGACACATCACATCTTAACATTTGACGGAAACACTTTTCAGCTGCCAAACACGCGTGTCTTTCCGGCCAGCACGCCGCCGGGAACACCGTGTTTTCGCGGTTCGAATACGCAATACGCGAAACGCAACCGCTCGCGATGAAGAGAAAAGGTGGACTTCAAAAATTCGGTTTATACTCTCGCAGTTCGGTTTCAATACCAATAGGAAAATGTTCGGTTTAGTTCGTTTCCCGAAGCAAAGTCAGGTTCGGAAACCGAACACGAAATGAACACGAAGTGCACAATACAATTCATTTTCCATTTCCGGTGTGTTCAAAAAGTTCTGCTGCTTTTGGTCTTTTGGTCAACATTTCAATTGCGTCCGAGCTCTTAGTTTCGTTTTTTACACAAAATTTGATAAAGATTCTGTGCCATTCTTTTTTTTTGCAGAGAAAAATCGACGATAAGCCAAAACTTGTCCAAGCAAAACAGCTGTCAAAAATGGACTGATCACTTTAAACGGCCGAACTTTTCACCATAAGTCACTAACATGTGTAGCCACCTAACGCCACAAAACAATCGGCAACAGGATATACGTGGCCCGCGTAAATACAAAATTATCAGAACATTTCGAGCACACCACGTACATACATTATTACTTATTAGATATTATAGTTACATAGATAAATTACTTTTAATAGATTGAATGTAAAACGTAAAAATTTAAAGGAATTTTGAAGTAGCTTGATTGTTTGGAATAACTCCGAAAACCGAAAACTGCAATTTTTAATTTTAATAATTGTGTTGTAAATTGATTATGGTTTGAATGAAGTAATTTGACATCCTCGTATTAGAATATTAGACGATGATGATTTATCGTTGTCAAAATTTAAAATCATACAAACTTTTGCAACATACTGGAACCGAAGTTCATGCATTCATCGCGTTCATTTTCAGTTCATCTGGTGCAGCGCGAGCGCCATCTGGCGGATGGTAGTGAAGCTGCTAGCGTGCATAGGAAAACAGGAAATAGGAAAAGGAAATAGGAAAAACATAGGAAAAGCGTGAAAAATTTTTGGTGATATTTCAAATTATTGGCATTTTCAATTGGGACCGCAACGCTACTGCGAAGAGATCGAGTGCAAGCAAAATTGTTTAATTAGTTACGGTGCGAATATTTTAACATAACTACATTCTTTCTGCAGCGGAAGTCGCCGCGCTCCGATACTTCGGAATGGCGTTAAAATATTAATTGATTTTCTGGCGACCACCAAATCACGCCGAATGACTAACTCAATAGTCGTTTGGGCTCAAAATGCAAACACTCACCCAAAATGCAAATCAACCCAAACACGGGACGGTGCAACAGGATAAGGCCACCGGCCGGTGATCCTCGGTGCCGGTGCCGATCGCTCCACAAGCAACTGGTAGCCGGCCAAACAACGCCGTTCACTCACACCCCATCGAACGATGGCCGCTAGGACCGCGGGACCGGGATCGCAAATGTTAATTCATTTCACATTAGCACGCGGCCACCGGGGCGCTTTGAATGGCGAATGAGTTATTCGGACGGAAAAAGCCGCGAACGCGCCTCAACTCTCCGATGGGAAAAGGTCGAATGGCGAAATTAAAATCATTTTCACGACCTAACCGTCCGCATCGTTTCGCGAGTCCGCCGCGGAACCCCGGCTCCTCATCCCGGCAGTGTTTCGGATGTGTTTTGATCGCTCGAAGCCCCTCAGGCATTACGCAAATGAAAAATTATGTTCCGTCGCGTCCGCTGCTCGAAGTCTCGAAATTAGCCACACGGAAGTCGAGTCGGCACACGTCATCCCGACATCCGGCGCTTTCATCGAACACCGGAAACACTGGGCGGACGCGGACTCGATGAATTCGAAGGCCACTCTCGACAATAGATAATTTTCCGACGCCTCCCTGCGCACTGATCCTGGCCGGCGAAATCCTTCAAACGGTTATAATAACGACATCTCCGACAAAGTCGCCAAATGCGACTTTGCGAGGAAAATCTCCCGGTCACATTCCCGGGGGGTTGCAGCCCATTTTGTGATGTTCTGATTTCGAATTCTTGTCTTTACGCTTCACGGCGTCGGGATTCGCTTTTTGTTTGGCCCATTATTCGCCGGGGGAGCTTCAACGGCGGGCCTAAAAAGGGCAAATTATTTGCCCGGGAAAATGTGCAAATTTCCGCGAAGGGACCTCCCACGCTGAATCCTAATTATGATTTCTTCCACGGCCGTTTTCCCCATTTACCCCGGGAATGCATCTCGGTCTCGGTGGAATGTCAGAGAACCGAAGGGGATAAAAAAGCCGCGTTTGCGTTTGGCCCGGCAAGGATCACAGTGGGTTCGGGGCCTTCGGGACTAAAAGCTGGAGAGAAATTAACGGACGCGGCCTTTGATATTCCGTGCCGAAGGGATGAAGAATGGTTCCATTACTCGTGGCCCATTCTAATTAAGCGATAATTGAGCAATAGATCCTTGTTTCGTTGACGCACCCTTGACTCACCCGTCTTGATCGTGTTCATTTTCTATTCTACATTAAAATAATTTCTTCCGAACTACAGATATTTTGGCCACTCTACCTCGGCGGGATCTGACAGTGTGCTCACGGTGGTCGTATAATATTATTCAATTGCTCACAATCCGTGGCCGCGACGATTGAACAATTGAAGCCAACAGAAGAAAGCTAACAAAAAAAAAAAAAAGGGTCCGGTCGGAAAATGGCCGCGCGCCGACCGAATCAACTGCAAACGGTCATTATTTACATTCACATTGTCACCGGGCGCATTTCGAATGCGCCACGTGTCGCCGACGGCGGGAAGGAGACCGAAAATTATCGGCACGATTGAAGCGATTTTCCCGGACAGACGGACCGGCCGTCGAGTCGGTCGGCGACGGATTCGATAAGGATCTGTGATCGGTATCCTCGTACCCGGCGGCGCTCGTTTGCCACACGTGTTGGTTGGCCGGTTTCGCTCGGATCGGATCTCGCTCAGATCGCGCTCGATTTGCTCCGGGAACGTGAACTTCTAATCGTTTCCTTCCCATAAATAAGAGCAGAAGCAGCGTGCACTTATCTGGCGTACGGCGCACGGCACGGGGCGATGCAGTTTGGGCCATCGTAGCTTCTTGAAGGGAAACTTTCTCCGTGACAAAACTAAGCCGATGATTTAATTAGCGCATCATTTTTGGGAGAACTGTTTATTTGCTCAAATTCGACACCCTTTTGACAAGACCTTTTTTTAACATAAGAGTCCATCACAAAGAAGCCCGGGTTCAACAGTCATAGCTCGCAATTAAAAATGGGTCCGTCGTTACAGCGATTGATCGCGCACCGGGGTTCGATTTGTGTGTGCAAAAATTGCCAATTAATAATCGACCGTGTAACCAGTAATTGAGTTCGCTCCAGGATCACCTTCTCCTGGGTAATTAAATGGGCGCCGTAAATTTCCACACGATCAATTACGCGCGCCCGCTAATGAGCGGCGGGAAATTTGATTTTCCCGGGTGCAAGTGCAAACACAAAACCCCGGTGCCACTACGGGGCTGGAAATGGGGGAAAAAAATGGAAAACCCATAAACCATAATTGCAAGCGGTGCGCGGTTTCGGTTCCATGTCGGGCGAGGCCCCAGCGGACGAAAAGACATCCAGCTCCAAGTCGGCCGGCGATTCATTACGCTTCTGGGCGAGTGATTTTCTTGCGCAACATTCGCGTCCGCGGGTAATCAGCATTAGCAACCTTCCTTATCGACGCTTTACGGTTCAAGTGGTGCCGGAGTTTCCCTTGCCCGGTGCCCGGGAGGGTTGCAACAGTGTACTTAATTTTTCGGAAATTTCCCAAACAATTCTCGCGCTGCACGCTTTTCCATCCGATTTTCCGGGGGTTTTCGTTTTCCGTGCAATGCGCCCGCCCGATGCTATCACAAATCTACTTATGACCGAGCGGTGGCGGTGCGCAGCCGGCAAATGGCACCGTTTCGAATGCAATGTTCCGCGAAAGTACCACTCCGCGTCCGCGCGTCAGGAACATTCAGGACCACTCGTCGGCGTGCGCCCAGCCCCGGACACGCGGATAGTAAAACAAATTGAAAGTATCACTGAAGGGCGAACACGGAGTGAAGCGACCAAGAAACTGTGAAGCTCCTTCATCCCGACGGACGGTGGTGCATCTTCCGGTTCGGGACGTCCTCTCGGCACCGTCATCGTCGTCGTCGTCGTCGTTACCACTGCGCACTGCATTATCGTCGGTATTATTATAAAAGAAAACTATGCCAAGCGTAATGCCTCGGTCCGGAGCGCGATAAGAGGAGCGTTTATGCTCTCCCTCTAGGGTTGGACCACACGGCCACTCCAAGGCAGTATGGCGAAACGAGCCAATGCGGTTTTGCATTACTTGTAGTGCAATTTCACCAATAAGTCGATTGATGAAGTCGGCCACGTAAGGGTCTACTTTCCATCCGAGAGGACGAGTCCCCGGTGTTCTGGTGTACTCTCTACGCCCAGATTTGTGACGAACCGTCCTTCGCTTGAATCACAGCGCTGAGTCGTAGCTCTTCAGGTCGTTGGAAAATTGGAAACTTATCTTTCGGATTGTCGGACAGTGTGCTCCATCGTCGTGGGTGCTCTTAGCTTTGGCATACGACCCTGGGATCCTCGACGAATGGAGTAGGATTCTTTTATAACGCACACATGTGTTACAATTGAATAGTTAAGCAATGGACAAATGAAAATTCTCCATTCTCTGAAGAATAATCTCGACGTCCAATTTTGTTTCCTTTCAAGTTACCGTACAATAAAAGTTGTACAAAACCCAAGAAAACCTGACACTATCAACATTTCCATTTAACAATCATGATACGCGATCCATGATTGTCTTCAAGGAACCTTTTGAGTATTTTAGGCTACTTTTAGAAACTTAATGAAAGCGAATGAATATAAGGACACTCTTCTGTTCTTCAAATCTTATTTTAATTCTACAGAACGATGTAAGGGTTTTTTTTTTCACCACCACCCTTTTTACACACTTCAAGCACTGGCTGTCCGTATGACGCAAACACTTGCCACTCGCTGCAAGGTTCGGTAAGACTCGCGATCAACATTGTGTGCTGCTAAAGGATTGTGGTTTGCTTTGATGTTTGGGCCCGCTGCTGACCGCAAACAATACTGGCGCCTGAACACACGGACCCCTTGGGCGTGGGTTTTGTGCAGGGATTCCGAAGGCGAAGGCGTCCGAAACAGTAATGCTGTTGTAGTGGCCCCACACGTCGTCACATGGATAAGTAGATATTTATTACGTCTGTCCGTGTGTGAGAATTCGACTAAGAACGCTTTTCTGTTTCTCGAGAAACCGAGAACCCAAAAAGGCGGTTCCGTTTTATCCGGCCTCCGGCTTCTGGGCACATGATTTGCATACAATTTTCCCACTTCTTTATCGTTATGAAAACCAAATATATTCAATTCTCCCACGGCCTCCGAAGCTTGCAATAAACCCTGTCCTGGGGCAGCTTCCAGCGATCTTCAGGCGCCTACCGCTCCAGGGTAATGAGATTTTCCTTGTACCGAAAAGGATTTATGCTCGCCATTACGGCCTCTCAAACGCCCGGCGATTAGAACGGGGGCGGCCGAGTCGATTCACGCCACACACCACTCGACGGTGCCACAAAAACACAGCAGATTATGGATTTAGATTCAAAATGGCACATCCTGAAGTGACGCATCGATACGGTTTGATGTTTTCATAACCACACTGCCCACCCACCCCCAGGATTCGACCCCATCGTTTGAGTAACATCTTAATTGAATTGAGGCGGGCGCGCACGACCGTAAAATGGAACCCGCATCAAGCAAGTCCTGTCGGCGATGTCGGGAGAGCAATCGAAACCGAGAGCAGTCGGAACGTAATCGGATTATATTAAAAATGCGTTGCATCCGTCGGACTGTGCTCGCCGTTGTAAGTTGATCCCTTTGGGGACCCCGTTCCTGCAAGGGGGTTTTCCTGGCGTTTTTTGCTTTTCAATTAACACTAAATCGAGGGTCATTACTCAGCCGACGGCTCTGTCCGGCTCTGACGTGTCCTCTGCCCCGATGGCTCTGCTCGGTTAATGGAAAGCGTCCGGAGCGGTCGGTCGGTCGCGGAGGATCGTTTACACGTTCAGGAGGCTGACCCTTCCCTGCAGCAGCAAGTTCCGAATTAAATCCTAGCGATGGCCGGGGGTCCTCTAGTCCGGTAACTCTTTCATTAAATTGCGTCATGACACAAACATTTGTCTGCGGTCAATATTTGTCCGGTTTTTATGCGCTCCGCCGTCTTCGGGGGGGAGAGCGTCCTGCCGGACCGCAACCGGACCCCTGTCTGCTGCCTTTCCGCGAGGTGCGGTTTTGCCTGGCTCTCGAAATTAATGTCTTCATAAATATTGGACCACGTAAATATTTGAGTCACTCGGCGTCGAAGAAAGCCCGGCGCTCGTCGTTGGCCATCTTCAAGAAAGAAGCGATCCTGCGTGGCGTCCTGCAGAGGGAGGTATGCAAATCAGCAAACGGTCGGTGCGGTCCGTTACGTGCCAGACGGGGAAGATGCACTTTCATCTCGCCCGGAACGCTGCACCAGAGTGTCGTTTGAAGTTGGCCGGTTGGCCAGTGTTGGCCCAGACGGATTTGTAAAGGCGTCTTAAAGGGTCTTACAAATGTGGGAACAACCCCTCATAATCTGGCCGTCGGAAAGGTGGTTTTCCCCAAATCCCTGCCTGCCAGACGGACTTGATTCGAAACGGTCCTCGATTCGCCAATTTGCGAATGTAAAGAACCGCTTCGAACCAAATTATGAGATCTCAATTGAGTTGTTGGTCGTTCCAATAATGCATCAATTTGCTTGGCATCCCATTGTCCGTCGGCTCAAGCCAACAACCTGCGTCGCGTCACGATGGACCTGCCAAAACCAAACAACCCGCAACCGCCCGGCCAAAGCCCGCGGTCCCGCGGGCTCGTTTAAACGGTGCATAAAAGTGTGCATAAAATGCAAATGACAAACTCGTGACGGCGCCGACAAACGGACCCGGTCGGCGAGCCGAGCAGAAGAAGGCACTCCATAAATTTATTGTAAATAAAGAATCATCAGCACACGCGCCATTTGCAGGCTCGCCCCGATCGCTTTCATCCCGATCCCGGTCGGCGGGTTCCGGTTGTTAATGGAAAATTTATTTCACACCCAAGACGAAGAAAGTCGCCCCTTTCTCGTAAATGGTGATTGATTGGATGCTGCTGCTGGGAGTAATTTCCATTGCGTCGCTTACGCTTCTGGCGTGCCCGGTCCATCATTCATCCGTCAGCGTAAATTGGTGTCCGTGTCTGGTGCCGTGCCGGGGAGTTCGAGTAATAATTACGCAAGCCCGGATCGGAGGGCCACCGGAGGGCCACTGGAAGGGACAGTGCATTCGATGCACTCTTCGGCGCGATGCTCTGCCGATGGTCGAATGGAAATTGAACGTAAATAATGCGATTGGCGGCCGCTCAAGTAGATGCTTTGCTTAACCGGCTTCAATTGACCCGGATGATGGGTCGAAGGGCCCGGCGCATGGTAAAGAATGGATCGAAAGTCCCGTGGTGTATTAAAAAATCATTAGAAAAGTGTGTGAAACTAATTTGAATGGGTTTTCTGTTTGGAAAGCAAAGAAAATATATTTCGCTGCTAGGGGTCTTAATTTGAATAAACGAAGCAGAACTAATTTAATAAAGTTTCTCATTAAAAAGGCAACTAAATGACTTACTAATTGATTCTAAACTACGTTTAATACATTTATTCTAAAGACATTTATGCTGAAAGTATTTGAGATTGCATTTGGCCACAAAAGGCGTTTAGACTCTGCGATTCTATGCCCGGACTGTGAGTCACCGTTAGCAAGTAATGATCTTCCGTTGATGCCCATCACCAGCCACGAAACCGACGGAAGCCGGCCACATTCCACCGCCAGAGGAATGCATCTTCCGTCAAGACCCCGTACGTGCCGATTACTCACCGATACTTCCGTTTTTTTTGCGGTTCCATTACCGTGTGCTCCGGAGAAAGAGAGTGCGCGTATGCGTATTTATAGCACCCCGGATGCACTTCGATCGGCGGGGCTGGGGGCTGGAAGTGATTTGTCATCTGGGCCGAAGGCTGCCAACGCCCGGCAGTCGATGATTAAACTGCATCTCCATTAATGCTGTGCCTGAGGGGGGCACACAATTAAATCATCATCCCATTTTGTCAAACAACCACGACGCGAACACCATTTATGACTCGTCGGCACCTCTCGTCGATCGGTGGCGCTGGCCGATTACGGAAAGTGTCACTCATTTCTTGTTCCAGCCTAGGCGCCAAGGACCCTCGCAAGACAGACGCACAAGGAACTGCGTGCGTGCAAGGAGGTTGGTTTAATTTTAGATGCAGGAGGCCAATGTCACCGGAGCAGCACCGCACGCAGTTGCATCGATGACAGATGGCCGTACGTCAGAATTCATTTTTCAGGACCTAACCAGACCCTCCTTCTGTTCACCGTCATTAATAGACCTAATGTTACGGCGAACCCTTCGGAACCGCGCCGTGCAGTTGCCGAGGGTCCACTGGTTCTTCCTTTGTTTCGGCTTCTGGTTCCAATTCTGGTGACTGGCTGGCTGTTTGAGGCGTGATCTACGACAACCGAAACCAGCAGGAGCCTCTCCGGGTGATGATGGTGGTGGTGCCCGCTCGTGTCTCGGAAGTGTCCATTTATTTTCATTTCAACAATTACGATGATGCGTCGCCCGGGACTGCACCGGGGCGTGTCGTAAATATTCAGTGCGCCAGGCACTTAAGATGTTTGAGATTTTTTCCCAAGATACTCCAGAAGACTTGGCGTAACTGTGGCGAGCACTTTGGGTGTCCAAACAACTGGTGGTTCGGTACAGATTTCAATCAACAATCATCATCACTCACAGCTATTCTCTATTGAATTTGAAGTGTCTGCAAAGTGGCCAACGAGGACATTACACCAGCCGCGCTAGAACTGAAACCGGCACTGGTCAGGTCCGGAAAATAATCGATAATTCAGACACCAGATCGACGCATCGGCCCGGGGGAACTATCCAATCCAATTGGCCACCGTTACACCAAATGTGTCATCGATAGTGGCGCTCGTAGTGGCTTCGTCAGCCGAAGCCAGCCCGCTCGAACTAGATTATCATAATTAGTGTTTTAATCCAGGGTGCCCGGCCCTGGCAGATGGCGCCCACGAGCTGCACGCCGCCGCATTCGGTGCCGTGCGGCGAGATCTATTGAATTTACATAATTTACGAATTAGCATTGTTGTGGCAACCGGGAGGGGAGGGTGTCGCAAAATAAACCACTGATTAATGCCTCCAGTCGCTCCCGAAGTCGGGCGCCGATCGATGGCAAATTAAGTTGTTGATTTTCTTAACACGAGGGCGCTAAACTCCTGCTGCTTTAGCGCCCGAAAGAGGCCCCAAGTTTGGAAGGAAATTAAATTAATCTCTCACCACGGATGTTGGACGTGTCGCCTTGGTGCTTCTGTTCCGTGGCGATTCAATTGTTTTCTTTTCCTGCTCCTGGCGTAGAAGGTTTTCCACGATCGAGGGCGCCGTTCTAGGAACCGCGGAAAAGCCTCCCCGGAATTGGTGTTCCTGGCGAGGTGTTTTTCTTCGGCCTCCAATCGGCCGGAGGCTGTCGCAAACTGGGCCACTTTTCTTTCTTCGGCCAACTCTTCATGTTTTTCCCCGGGCCCGTGGGCTTTCCCCGGCACTCGCTTAATGCAATTACAGTGTGGCGTGGGGACGCCTTTTTTTTCACCATTCCCACCACCATTCACGTGAAAAGCAATCACATTGAAGCCGAAGCCCCGAGGTGGGTGGGACCTGTCCTGTCCGGGACAACAACGCAAGCGGGCGGTCGTGGGCTCTGCCGATCGGCAACCTGCCATCCGGGGTGCGCGGTGGCTGATTGCATTAATTTGCGTAATTGATGTGAGCGTTTTTGGTGACGCCGTCGAAGGCGCTGCTCGTGGCGGATTGTTTCCGCAACTCGGATCAGAACCGCCGAGAAGGATATTGTAATTAAATGGCGAAGGAAACGGCGTGTCGGTGCGGTGTGCCACACGTCGCACGGGCCGTTGTCGTCGGTTGTTTGAAATAATCATTAAATTGAATTTAATGATGATGGAAACTGGGACCCTGACTCGGTGGCGGTGCTGGCTAGCAGCAGGAAAAGAATGAAATTATCACCTAAATTATGGGCCTCCCCCATTGGTGTCTTGGACACCAGGTTCGGGGACTCGGCCAGGGGACGGTCTGATTGGCTGTTAGAAAATAGGCTTTCGGACACCGCCGGAAGGCAATCAATTTACCAGTGGCCATTTCATTTGAATCACGTTTTTATTAGAATTTATTCTTCTTCAATTCTTCAATCGGCTCCACATCTAAATTAAATTGGAAAAGTGGCTTTATCGGCTTTAAGTTTTGTGAACAAAGCGTGAAAATGTCACTTTTACTTAAAACTTAAAATTTACATTAAATTCAATTAAACTTATTTGAAACTGTATCGTGACCTTGTACAATAAGCGGGGAAATAAACTAGAAATTGGCCTCCACATCCCGCTAAACAAGCCTTAATGTACTTCTAATTCCAAGCCATCACACTTTGCACGTAAATGGCACCAGCAAATGGCCCCCAATTATGTCCACCGTTTACCCATTTTCTCATTTTTCTCTCGCCGCCTGGGGTGGTAATGGCGAAAGAAAATGATTCATTCGGTGCAAGAGAAGGATCATTTGCCGTCGACGTTGCCGGCGACGGATATTGTCAGCCATCAGCCGGACGGACAACCATTTTCCCTTGGAAGACTCGCGGCACGAGGCGAGAATCGCCCATTCAGGACCTCGGAAAAGTGTCGGTAGAACGGCAGAATGTTCTTCGAAGGGGGTCGTCCTGAAACAGGTGGCTCATTAGCAGCTTAATAGAGCCCACGGTACGGTCACCGAGAAATTACATAATCGCTCGCCGGTCGGCACCCTTCCAGCCAATCCCCGGTGCTCCGCTGATGACGCCCATTAACACCTCGGCGACAATGGACGACGAAACCCTCCGATCGCCTCCCGTCAGCCAGGAACGGCCACAATCAGTCGCTATTCGGACGCGCTTCGAAGGTATTATGTCAAATGAATGAATGGATGTCCTTGTTGTCTTTGTCCCGAGGGTTGGCAGATCCTGCCATTGAGAGAGCGAGAGAGAGAAAGGAAGATAGCCGTTCACCATCCTTGTTCGAGTGTTGTGGATTAACCCTTGCTCTTCGCCTTCTTGGCATTTCGGATTTTATCCGGACCCAGGGTTTTAAGCCGTCAGCCAGAGTGCTTCGGTCTGTCGCGCAATTCGAAACCGAAATTGATCTCCACCGACACGGATCACTAATGGATGCTTGGGAGCGACCGGAAAACTGCAGCTCGGACTTCTTTCCAATCAATTTTTGGGGTGCATCGTTTTTTGAAGTGAATAAAAACGATTATCTTTAATTCGAACGGACCAATCTGTTTGACGGGTACTTCCAGACTCTGTGTACGGAAGACGCCCGACATTAGCATAATCGAAATCGGGAAAGCGCGCGAAGCACGATCCTGGACTGTTTCTCACGAGCGCGCGCGCAGTAAATCCTCTTCGCGCAGCACTGGACACCGAAATTTACATATAATTAAAAGTTAAATTTAATAAATGTCATCCGGAGTTATCATTTGCAGCGTCATCAAAGCAAAGCTCTCGAGCTGTATGAGAGTCATCGAGGGGAAGGCGGTTTTTCGAACACTCGGTTGGCCGCAAAGAACGGCAGCACGGGGACTTTCCCTCTGGGGAACGTCACCTTTCTCGCCAAACTTTCGCCCACAAATAACTGGCCAACTTTTGCTGCTAATCTTTCTTTCATACACCCGCCATCCGGCCACCGCCGGGATGGCACACCTTCGTGTTTGCCGGTTAAGTTTAAGTTTGGCCATTCGCAAAAGTCATAGTTTTTGCTTTAAAAGTTCTCGGCGGCCACTATTTGCTCACTGCCGCAAACGGGTGTGCACCATTTAAGAGTGGACTTCCTGAGGACACTCTCAAAAAAGAAAAAAAACCGAGCCAACCTTCAGTCGGTATTAGCTCAACTGTCAAGGTCTGTTTGTGGCCAACTATTTCCATGACGGTTGTAAGTAATCTTGTGCGAAACTTTTTCTCGATGCGGACAAAGTGAGGCCCCGAAACGCAAAGACTGTCGGTGCAATCCGTCGGGCGTTCGCTTCACTTGCGTAATGTAGGATCTTCCCAGTTTTTCTGTCAACTTCCCCGTTCGTCAACGAACGAAGGTAGGCATTGCGTCAGGGTTGGCGACCACAAGTGGGTGGGTAGAGAATTTCGGTGACCACGAAGCGATCGGATTGGGAAGGGTCTTTGATGGTGGTACTCTTTGATGTACTCCTTTTCACCAAACTAAACCAAACTCTTCTAAGGAGTAGCAACTGTTCTTAACTTCGCGATGAAAATTGTTTTAAACTCGTCGTTTTGAAAATAAACGGTTCATAAATTGAGTCGATATTCGACAAACTTGAACTAATTCCGTTTATCGACTTTTGTTGACAGCGCCCTCTGTTTTCAAGTGTTCAAAGCTGCGGCATCTGGATATTGCGTGCTAGCACGCAAGTCGATGTTGCATGAGTCGTTACAGCGCCATCACCACGTGAAAGAAACAAACTATTCGCATGCAACTCGGCAAGGGTCGGTGTCTTGGCTAAACATTGGAAAAACGTAACGGATTTCGGTTTAAAAACGTTTATCAATTTTTTTTTAAACGTTTATTTTCAACGTCGAAACGTAACTATGAAATGTAAAAAAAATTCAATTTAAATTAAATCTGCTCCCTGACACGAAAATGCCGTGCACAGTGTCGCTGTTTTAATTCGTCACGGACAACCGTTCGGTCGAAAATGGCAGAGTGTCGCACCGAGATTGCGTGTGCTGACAACATTAGCGAAACGAAAACAGTGCTTCAAACGAAACGGTACAAGCGACCTCGGACTCCGAGCTTCCTCAAGGCTTTTTTGCTTCACCCATTCCCCCACCGGTTTGCCTTCGCCGAAGAGTTAAAGCTAAAGTGATATTAAAGGTTCATAAACATAAATAATTATGATTATACAGGAACAACGCCGGGGCCGCGTATCGCGCAGTAATCTGATGGAAAATGCAAAACCAAAACGAGCCCTAGGTCAACCCCTGAAAGGGCCCACCTTGGAGGTCAGCTGTTCCGGCGAGTCTGTGGAATGCCGGCTTTCTACTATAATTAACTTCCCCTTTCTCAGGCCGTCGTCGTCGGACGCGGCAACGGGATATGTTCAATATCGTTCGTAAAATATGCATAATTATTAATGCAAAAAATATGATTCCTCTCCTCCCGGTGCCGTCGAAAGCGAGGTGCCAAAGGGCACCCCCGGCAGCCGACGGGGAATTTTGGGTGCCGGAAAAACATAAATTATGACCTTAACTTTGCACCACCGGCAACGGCAGCAGCAGCAGCGATTCAATGGCCGCGATTGGTCTGGTGCGGCTCGCTGCAAATCCTTGGCCGCCGTGGCGTTGGTCGTGGCGTTGATAAGGAAAGCATAAATTCCATCGCTTCATCAATATTGCATGAATGACGTTTGCAGTGCTGGACGGTGCTGGTCTGTTATGTGGTTCGGAACGAGAACGAATTCGTGGAACTTTAATTTGGATAAATTGCCCAGAATGAAGGATGTGCTTTACATTCCGCTTTCAGACCGATTGTTGATGGAATAAGTTTTATATTTGTTTTCAGAAGAATTGGCCACGGCACGTCAGGGAATTAAAAACTGTAAATGTGTTAATACTTACATATAATAGGGGTGGTAAAAATAAATATTTAACAAACATTTAATTATAAACCTATCAACACAAGCCGGGAAATCGAAGGGCAGAAACCTCCGCAAAAAATCGGCGTAGTTGGAAAGTAATTCGAAACATTCATCGTTATGTTTCACTTAAAGCATAGTGCCGTTACATGACGGCCAATAAATTATGATCCTCACGTGCGCTGCGGTCGCAGCATAAGTCCTGCGTTGACCTTCGCTTCCAAAGGTGAAATGATGAATCCCACAGCCCCGCGTTGGTTGGGCGTTTGCCTTCTTTTTGCACCGTTTTCCCGCTCACTTGAGGCGACCACTCCGATACTCCGGTGCGCCTCCTGTCGTCGGCCGCAACAACTGCCCCCCTGCTGCCCAAAGCTCATTTTAAGCCACGAAATAAAACGGCGTGTCCTGGCTGACTGGCATTGGATTTTACAGGCGGATCACCGGCCCTTTCCTTTTGTGACGCTTTATCCGAATCCCCTGCGTGGCCGGCGGGTTTTACGGCGAATCCTTTCGAGGCCACCGGAAACAGATGAGGTTTGATAAAATAAATTGAATTCAACAAACTGAACAAATTGAAACTCGCTCACTCGATGGGCTCGGTGGGCTGGCTCCGTGTCGGCGGGGTCATTTTCGTAAGCGGGCCCTTTACCATGTCCTTGCGGCCTTTTCTTTTTCTGCTCGTTTCGATTTGACCATTTTGCATGTGATTTTTTGTCCATTAATCGTTTCACGCTCCCGATGCCGTTTTGTGTTTTATTCCGTTTTACAGGATTCTCGAAATGGCGAACAAAAAATGTTACTACACTGGGGAGTCCGTGTAACGCACCCAGCCGCGCTGACGTATCAATTATTCAGTTCCGACAGTTGCTGTATGGGGAACGGATCGTGACGAAAGGCTACAATTTCCTGATAAAACAGCCAAAGGTGTGAGCGAATGCCGAATGCCAAAGCAAATTACAAAATAATGATTTAGATTCAACACCAATCGGCTGGCAAATTATTTTTGTGTGGCACCATTTTGTCAGCAATTAAAAAAATGTCCAAACATTCGAACCCGCTTCCGGTAGCTCTTCGGAACGACACCTTCGAATCTAGTGCCGGGGCCCATCTGTGCGCCCCGTCCGCCTGTTTGCCGTCTGTGGAAAGAATCGAGAACGAAGTAGCGCAAAACACGAGAGACAGATGTTCGTGATTAAAATAAGTTTCCGATTTGGCTCAGGTCCCCCCCAAGCGCCCAAGTGGCGGCCCAGTACCTGTGCTCCCGAGTGCCGGAAGTACCAACTACACCAAGCAAATCGCATGTCCCGGGCAGAGGCGAGAGAACGAAATGCAACGAGAACTTACAGGATCCTTCACAGTGTCGATCCTTGACGGCCGACAGGGCCCCGCGTCCGTTGCCAGCCGTGCGCCGTGGCGGCAATTGAAACAATGAAACAATTTCTAATAGGTTTTATGCTGGTGGTGGCGCCCGAGCCGTGCCGTGGCGTGGGTTTCGGAGAGGCAGACTCCCGGAAATCTTCTGCAGGCTCGTGAGGTACCGTAACAGACGCCAAAGGACCCCTTGTTTTTGGTCCTTGATGGCTGCCTCTTAGTGTTTCCCTGCCCGTGCGATTGGCGGATGGATAATAATTTGCGACCGGAAAGTATGCAATTTTACTCCTTCGGGTGCTCCTGACTTCTCTGGTGGCGTCTGGCGGGATTCCGTAACCGACGGGCCGGACGGGAAGCGGCTGGGAAACCAGCATTTGTTGTTCGCCGATTATCATCCCAAATGGCCATTCGTTGTTAAATTGAGAAACAGGAAACTGTGGAGAGAAGATGCAGCCGGCTTTTTTTTGTGTGTGGGGCGAAAGAAAATAAATTTTCCCGTATTGGGCGCAATCGGTTGGGGGGACATTTTGCCATCCGAAGTTTTTTTCCCCGCTCCCTTTATGTATGGATAAGAAACTGGCCCAGGCTTTTTTTGGGGAAAGAAAATTGCTGGTAGCGCCACAGATGCGCCTCGATATTTGATTCTTTACTGCTCCAGCGGGTGTTGTGAATAACAATGAAATTTATGGAACTAATTTGGGGCATGTTTATGTGGCAGTAATCAACACAAATGCAAATAAGCTAATAAATGTCAATCCATATCAACGAATGGCTTTTAAAGCTGAAATTGCTTTTATCATCAAATTAAAATATTTTATATGTTATTAAGATTCTTTTTAAGTAGTTTCGGAACTGAATCAGAACGAAAGCGATTCCGAACTAACGGGAGAAGTTGGACCAATTCGATAACGATGAATTTTGCCATAAAATTACTTTAATTTTCATTCTCAAACTTTAAATCAGCAATCGATCAGTTCAACGACCCCCGTGGCACACTGCCGGGGCTCATCGATTGCGAATGTTTGGTAAATAATCACTTTGGTTTCGTGATTCGTGAGCAGAAAAATTGGGTCATAAATAAGAGTGTTTCATTTCCATTCGGGCCCCATTATTCTGTTACCCGCCATTCTCTTTCAATTTAAAGTCCAATCCCAGGCCCAGGCCCAGTGAGCTTTGATTGCATTTGCCACAATTAATCATTAGTGCCGCGCCGGATTTTCAATCGGTTTTCCACGGCCACCGCACGGACGGACAAAGCAATTTTCCATTCCTTTCCCTTGCTCCTGCCGCCTCGCACTATTCAAATCCGGAACCGTCGAAAAGCGTCGGAATCTCTGTCGCTTTTCGCGCATTTCTCGATTAATAACAAAATCTCCGCTCGCTTGGCTCGCGGTGTCTTCTTTGCGCCACTTCAACCTCGAACAAATTGAACCGGAAACAGTTACAGCACACCGCCAACGCCGCCGCCGCCGCCGCCGCCGCCGCCGCAGCCGCGGTGCCTTTGTTCAGGTGTGTTTTCGTTTCATTTTCCGCACCGCACCGAAGGCCGTTCCTTGAGGCTTTCCACTTCCGCTGCTCGCAAGTTGGTTCTTATCGTGTTTTCCTGTGTTTTGTTAAAATTTGTTTTCACTCCGGCGACCGGAAACCCAGCCCAGCGGTTGGGCTTGGGTGGTGGTGGCGGCGTGGAAAACATTTCCCGACTCGCGCCACCGCCACCGACTTCCACCGGGTGTTTCCAGCGGGTTTTATAATTTCATTCATTTTTCCGATACCATCACCGAGAGCGGAGCGGAGAGAAAAACCTCAAGAAGTGGATTCCACCCCAGGAAACGAACGATTGGACGGCGGTTTTCCCTGTTTTCCCGTAGGTCGCGAGGTCGCACCGCAAGAACACAAACGCAGCGCCGAGGAGTGAAGGAGTGGTTTAAGCCTTCATCACCACCGAGCGCCGAGGTTTGCGTGGGGACCTCGACTGAGTAATATTTTTGCTTTGCCGCCAGACGCCCCGACGCTCGAGAAACAATCGTGCTTTTAACTTACCTTACCACCATTTGATGGTAGAAAATGAAAGCGCAACAGCCGGCCGGCCGACCCTTTTAAAGTAGGGCCGTAGCGGCACGCTCGACGAGGTTACAGGCCCTGGGACACACAGGGCCCAAGGCCCTAAGTTCCAGCCCCGTTGGGAGTAGGACCCCCGAGAGGCGCTTTCGAGGTGTCGTTCAGCGGTGGAATTTGCAACGTAATCTTATTACGCTGTACTTCCGACATGTTGTTCGGGAAAAGCTTCACTTACCTGTAAGGAAGAGCAGTGAAAAATCGAAAGAAGAAAGGTTAGCATGGGTTCTTTAAACAATGTAATTATCAATGAAACACTTCACCCTGGCGTAGTGTGTAATTAAGGGGTAAGTGGATAGTTTCGAATGTGAAATATAATTGACGTCGCAACATTCAACCTTTTGGATAGCATCCCAGAAAACAAATATAAGGGTCTTTTGGGGTGCGTTTTGTAGAACTTAATGTCGAATTAAAACACTCAAAAACTTTATGCAACACTAATGAAAAAAGGTTGAATAGTAAATTGGTTATTAGTTTATATTTTTCAACATGAATTTTCGACAAGTGTTCCGGTATTTTATTTTGGTTGTAAGACCTCCATTATGAGATTCATCTTTACGTTGTTAGCGTTTGAATTTAATTAATCTGAGAGTAGCTAGTTCATTTAAAGATTTCTTTCATTGTTCTGTTTTGTTCTGATTTCAATTTGAATTTAGTTTTATTTATATTATTGTCTAATTTTTTATCGTCGCCTGTTGACTATAATGTCCCTTAGTTTCTACAACGTGTTTTTACAGTTTTTCTACTTTATTGTGGCTAATCACGTGTCTGCAGCAACAGCAACTTTCGAGTACAAAAAAAACTGTGTCTTGCATGGCTTATCATTTGGTTCGATTTACTTTTCGGTAAATTATTTCAATTAAGCCAGCGCAGCATTCAACATTGAACATATTCCGCTGGAGGAGGGTCAAGTTTTTGCTCACCACCCTGCGGGAGCCCTGCGGGGAGTGTAAATATCAATTCATATTCCTGCATCCCCACGAGCATAGAACTCTGGCACCACCTCGCGTCGTCCCACTGCATAGTTCCACATGTTTATTCAATTAGTCTCTGGCGCACCAACGTTGGCCAATCGAAAGTGTAACGAAAAGCAATTACCAGCACCGCCGCAACCTCTGCCCGGCACGATAAACTTTCTGCTTTCCCCTCGTGCTTTCCACCGTGTGCGTTGGAAAACACTCTTTTTCCCGCACCGGGAAGCGATGTGTGATTGCCAGGGCACAAGTTAATCGTGGTATAATTTCCAGAGAACGATAAAATCAAATCAATATCAAAAACACACAACAAAACGCTCCTGGACGACGACGCGCCCGGGTTGGTCGATCGCACTTTTCGTCGGAAGGCGTCGATGGTCGCTGGCTGATCGAACATGCTTGTAGCCGCCCCGCAAGTAACACAAGTAATTATGATAATCGCCAACCGGATCCGGCCCAACATTCGCCTTTCGCCCGTGGGGCCGATGGCGGAATGAGTTAATAATCTCGTGCCAAAAAATGGTAATTAATTACAATCGCCTGGTCGGTGGGTTGGCTTCGGATCCCCGGCGGTTGACATGTCGAGTTGGTTGGGTTCCTTCCAAGAAGAATGTTGGCCTACGGTGTTGGCCCAAGCATTACCATAAACCGCTATCGGCCTTCGACGGTTCTTGGGCCGCACGGCTGCAAGATTGATCGGTGTCAGCCGGTCACTTGGGCCCCGCCGTTGCTAATCCACAAACATGGCTTTTGATGGTCGGAAAAATGGTCGCTTACGGGAAGCAAACGCTACTAATCGTTTTTGGGTCGCGATCGGGGATAACGGTGATTAATGGTGTTTAAATTTCCCGAAAAATCCTTCCCAATAGTCCGTGGCCACGTCGATGGTCCGTCATAGGGATGGCCAAACTTCAAGGCTTCAGCCATTGTTTGGACCTTAACACCTCTTTCAAGAGAAAAACCACTAAACACGTGTTGTGTGCACCTGGGTTTATCAGCACACACGTGACACACGATACTTTACATCCGGAACAAACAGAAAAAAACTCTGCCAAACTACTACCCGATGACCACACTTACCAACGTGTGAAATTGTTTACCAACCTTGGCGACCTCGGCCGACCTGGCGAAGCAGCCAACTTCCGGCAAACCCCGTAAGCAGTTTGACCACATCGCAAACTTTATTAATTAAGGTGTACGGCACCCGACGGCGGCGGTGCCGGATCGATCCGGAGTCCGGGTCCTTGTGTCCTTGTGACACGCCCTCACCCGCCACCGTTTGATGTCGCCTGTCGCCCGGCAGAAGAGTCCAGTTCCGGCCGGTCACCTGAGGGCCTATACTCAGGACCTAGGACACCATCTGGTGATTTCTTTTTACACCCCGCCCCGCCCAGAAGTCAGTCCCTCAGAGGGGTTTTTATTGGCCCACCTTAGTGGTGCTCTGCGGTTGTCCAGTTCGTTCGCCGCCGTTCGGTGTCCTTTAAAATTCCTTCGCACACAAAGTTCCGTGTGACTTCCGCTTCGAGAGGCTTCGGGAGGCAAAAGTTGTAACGAAACTCGACGCTGCGACGGCGGCGGCGGCCAGTAAGGTGAGGCTGCCAGGAGTGGCCGGGGAGTTTACTACACTTCAGTGTTTAGCGGAGGCGCCTTCGCTCCGGCACCGGAACCGAGTGTCAAATGTGTACGGCCAATGTTGAACTTGAGGGCCCCGCCCCGGGTTGGGCTCTGACTCCAATATGTGCTCATGAATTTAGAACTGGCCTCCACCAAGCCATCGTGCGGGCCCCTCCCCCCGGAGGCGAGCTTTAACTTCTTTCTATGGCACACTGGCCAGCGACGACCAAGTATCCTTGTAAGTGGTCGCTTCTAGGGGGCAAATATTGCTTTAAGAAAGTATCCCGGAACCCGGGCGGAGCCCTCTCCGGCAGTGTTGGGAAGGAGGAAGTTTTCCTCGGGGCACCATAACGACCAGCGTGGCGTGGCCAGCTGGGCAACTTCGTTCCGGAGACTTCGAGAGTTGCTTCGAAAGATGTCTCAAAACCGGCAGGCAGCAAATTGTCATGCGAGAGATGTTTGTCGAAGCATTTATCAGGGATAAACTTCATCTTTCCGTCGGTCCGGACCGGCCCCCGGAAAGCGAGACGTCCGAGCAGACATTGACACAGGACAAGACAACCGGACTCTCGGGCGGAAGTGACCACAGCAGTGGCGAACCCCTGGAAGGATGAGAGCTTTCATGACGGCACACCCAGTGCGGGACAATTTAATTAAAATTGATACCCCATTTCGGTTTCGGAAGACGTCGGTCCACCTGGACGACACCGGGCCGCTGGTAGCTAATTAAGCACTTTTAGGGAAACAGAATTCTTCGCCAAACAAACAGATAAGTTTTGGCACAGTTATCTAAGCTTTCTGTCCACGACCTTGTTTGGGGTCGCTTCCGGTTTCAGGAGCTCCTGAAATTTCGTTTTCTGCAAGAGATTCGAAACTTTTCAAGAAAAAATTTATTGAAAAGTATCTCGATGCTCGACGATCTTCAACAATTTATTACGTTTAATCTAAATCTTCAGATAAACCCTCTACCAGAGCACTCGCGGACCGGATCGAAATGATATAAAAGTCTCGCCAGCAAATTATTGCATTTAAAACTCACGTGCTCAGTACAATGTAAACCCAGACCCACAGGTTTGCTGTGCATAATAATTCCGAAGCGTGCGAAATTGGCATCGTTGCACCGTTTTCAGCCAGTGGAATTTCGGGAATCGGGAACCCTGTGGGTCGGACACCCTGTGGTTAACAACGTAGCGTGTGGGCCCCCATTTACCGCGCCGAATCAGATAATTGCGACCATAGTGGAAGGATCGTTGACTGCCGGGAAGGTATCATATCCGCCCGACCCACCGGATGATGAATCAAAACCATTTAGCCAGTTCCAGGCTATCCCTCTCCGAATTGGTCAGCGAATGGCATGGGTGTTCCCTCGGATGACTGCCATTCGGATATATATTTATAAACCACCGACTACCAGGAACCGGGTCCGCACTACAAAGTCCTGGCCGATCATTCCAACCCCCGTGGGGGGCGCCCCGACTAATGCAGTGGCAGATGCACACCGGTCACCGATATGCAGAATCTCTGGCTTCTGCGTGCCCGGAGCTAGCGGGCAGAGAAAGATCGTCCGACTTTTTTGGGACCATTTGGACTCGGCTCTCATTTTGTTTATGAATGAATCCCGGAACGCATCTCGGGGCCTGGTATGGGTCTGGGCGCATATGCTTCGCCGCCACAGCATCAGTCGGGCCCAGGAATGTCGGTAGACAAACGGTCGCTTACCATTTACAGCGTATTACACACACACACGCGGCACTGGAGCCGTTCCACAATCCTCACGGTTCGGACCACTCCACGAAACTATGGGGCTTTTTCTGGCCAGTGCCAGTGCTTTCGCCGCAGTTAGCAGAGGGCACCCCATATCTTACCGACGACTACCGAGTCTGTGACTCGCTTTTTTGTAGCTCGCAACGTGTTGTTTAGGAGCATCAGCATCCGTTTTCGGAACGCATCGCTACGAAATGAACTCCTGGCCACCGGACCGCAACCGGCTTTTTTGGCACCGTTGTTGTTTGCTGTCGGTTGTGGTCCAAAGGGTGCTGTCCCCATTAGCGGCTACCATTACGGCTCCACCGTGTTTATGTGACTTCGGGTCGACCTGGGCCCGTGACGCGTTGGCCCGTTGGCTGGCCCGTAAGTGGATTAAATATGATTCAATTACCAAACGTAAATTAGATTGCGTTTAATTGCTTCAAGTGGCAGATAATGAGACGATAAGCGTACTTTTGCATAGCACCTGACCTGGCCCAGGGCAGGAGATGGCTCCGACGACCGACCGACCGACCGAGCATTAATGTCATTAAGAGCCACCCGAATTTCGGGCGCTACTTTTTTTGGCCACTCTCTGTCTCTCTCTCGAGAATGTAAGGTATGTGCTAACTAATGTGGCACCTCAGCCCGGCCAGCCGTATGTGGTCAGAGCGGGCGGTGGGGCTGGCGACATTACGACCCACTCACCGGGGCATGTTTGGGGACAATTTGGTCTGACAACCGGGCAACGCTTATGCTTTACGCAAATGGCACGCAATTAGAGGCCGACCGGTATTTGCATGCCCCCGAAGAGTTCGAAGAATGATGGTGGTGCCCGGCCGGAGTCGAGGGTAAACCCACATTTGTGACATTTGAGTTCGGACGTTCGGCCCGCCGGAAAATGGGCCGCCGTTATGCTTCAAATATCGGTATAATTAGCAGCCATACGGGAACCGCCATTATAAATTCAGGCCAACGGGTCCTGAGGACCTCAATTATTGATCGTTAAAACGAGCTCCGAGACCATCGGTGGATTTTGTTCGAAATGTTACGCAATATCTTCGGAGGGCACTCGTCCTCGTCAAGTTCTCGGCCAAGTGGACCTTCTCCATCGTGCGGCCAATTTGCGCCATCGATTGCCTGCACGTCTTCCGGTTGGCTGCCAAGTGAAGTCACTCGTTAAAGCTTTTACAGCTTCACTAAGGCATGGTGCCGCCGCCTCACGTGTCGTCGCTGTCCGTTCGCTTCGTGTAATGTAAATCCCCCCGGTAAAGGCTAGGCGAAGCGATGGCTCGGAGTAACGACCCGTCGGGAAGATTCGAACATTATGCCCAACGCCCGATTCATCGTCGCTAATGCCGCAAATCTGCATCACGATCACATCGCCTCCTTTAGGGAGAAAAGAAGGAAATCTCCGAACGAATAGCGCACGGGACGACTATCGATTGACTACCCTGCACCGTCGAACAGGACGGTCCTGGCCACACACATACGCACACACACAACCTGCTACTGCGAGTGACAAGAAGCGGATGTCGCCGGCGATGTCGGCAGCTGTTAGGTGACAAAAGGAAGCACCACACACACACGCCAAAAAGACAATACCGGCCGGCGCATCCTCGCGCCCCACAAGTAAGGATACTTCCACGAAAGGTGGCCAGCAAGGCGGGGCCGGCTGAGGCGTGCCTCAAGTAAGCTTCCTTTCCCGAGCTATCGGAACGACCCATCAATGTGCAATAAATTTCGGTATCAATATTGAAAACATATTCATTTTATCCCACACGACACACGCCCAGCATGCGGTCCAGGGCCCCGGTCTCTCGGAGCTGCTCCTCACCAGCATCCCGCCCCCGGCATGTCACCCTCTCCGGGAATCAGGTCCGGAGCGTAGCGAAAGTGAGAAATTGCATTTTTCGAAGAATAGATACTAAGGAGCGGTGAGCGCAAGATGCTTCTTCGTCTTCCAGCGGAACTCGGGGTGGGGAGGGGTCTGCCGGCTCTTCAGGATGCTCCACCCGGGGAGGTGGAGACAAAAAAGTCAATCTATTTTCGGGCTGGCTTTCGGGACGGCAGAGGACGGCCCCCGAACGCGCTGCCAGCTGGCCAAGTTGGGCGAGGAAAATTGCATCGTTTAGACACCCGAAAAAAGGACGTCGTTTTCGGCGCGCGGCACTCGAAGCCGCTGGGGAAAGGGGCTCGTCGTGCAATGTTCGGCTCATGGGTACGGTTGAAACGCGCAACATAACATTCACCATTATGCCCCTAATTGATTATTGTTTCGATCGCACACTTTTTGTTTTATTCGCCACGGACTGGTAGGTGTCGGGACACGGCACTCGGTTACTGGGAAGTGAAGCGATTTTTTCCGATATTCACATCTTGTGGTAAAACAATTGGACAATCTCTGGGAATGTTGAGCATATTGAAGTTTCAGTGAAATACACCGACATTTACAGTGGATGGCAAAAAGAAATTAAGCTCCTGAACCTTTGAATAATATGTGGAAATTTGAGTACATCCGCTATTTGAATGACTCTTTTAAGACGTTCAATATTAGATTGATGTTCTAAGAGCAAAATTTGGGCGATAAAATGACATTTAGATGTAATCTAGTAGACTGGTGTGGCCATTTGTGGCCATAGGTCAATGTGAGCACTGCGAAAACAAGCTGAGTTTATGTTGGAAGCTTGAAACTTTCAGTTTTTCACACCAATTTCCTTCGTTTTGCTTGGTAATAAAGCAACTAGAGTACATTTTTTTAATTATTAGCAATAAAAACGCGATTTTTCAAATGTTTTCGTATTCAAAATGCAAAATTAGGGCTGAGAATCGCATCTTACTGTTTCTGAGCTTGTAATATGGCAGAACCTTCTAAATATCGCAAGTTAACCGATGAAGACCGTAAATTAGTTGTATATGTTTGACCAAAATTCTTCTCTTCAATCATCATCATCCTTAAATACAGCAAAACAATCTTTTACACATCTTTTATAATGTTTTTGATTGGTTTTTGGTTGATTAAATTTGGTCCTCGTATTCCTCGTATTTCCTAAAATCTTTTGTGTTCTTGAACTAAACTTCTTTTCGCAATCCACTGTGTAGTTAAAATCCTTATTCAGAATGTCGCTCGTCCGTGGATCATCCGTTTCGCTGCACCGATTACTCGGTTTCTATGCGAAGAACGTCAGTTCGAACCCAGGACAGTGCATCAATGTGAGTGCAAAACTTGTAGTTGGTGATTAAAGTGGCTCTGCCCACTCGAATAATAAAAAATAATAACGCTTAGTCGGAAAAATTAGCTTCACGACCTACTGCCCGCAGAGAGGTAAAACAATATATTTAATGCGCCCTTTAGAAGTATGCTGCCCCAAACAGCAATGTAATTACTCACTAAACAGTGACAGTTTCACTCATTTAAATGCGATCGATTAATGAAAAGCCCCTCTGTAAGCTGTCGATAGTGAGGCAACAAAGCTGCAGATCGCATTCACTACACAACTCAAACGCAACTCCCTTTTCTAATCATCCCAATGCTCCGGCGGTGTAATCGATTGGCAGGTTTCATAATTAACATCTCATTAAAAGTGTAATACACCATTCGGCCGATTCACTCCCGGCATCGCTTGCCGTATCGATTACACGCGCCGAATGCACCGAATATGCTAATGCCCCTTTAAAAGCAAACAAAAGCAGTGTTCTGTGGGTCTGTAAACATATTCATTTTCCACCACGGGGTGTAGGTAATACGAGAAGCCCTTCCAGAGTCGGTCCGCGCCGAGTGTGAATTCACCCGCCCGCTCCTCGCAGCCTCTCGTCGCGGTCCGCCATTAAATTCGCGGTCCGTCAAAACGTACGACTGTGCAAAACCGTGTTGGGGGCTTCACCGAACCGGGTCGGCTCCGGCGTGACACACATTCGCCCATTGGCGTGAAATTGGCGTGGGCTTCGCTTAAAATATCATAATTACTTCACGAACCCGCGGCTCTGGGGCCAAACATAATCGGAATGGGTTCAATGCGGTGGAATCGATTTTAATGCGCGAGCGCACGCACGTGTGTCTGTGTGTTGTTTTCGGTGACAAAATGAGAAATTAGTGGCCCACAGAGGGCACCGAGAGTGAGAGAGAGAGAGAGATAGGACATCTCCGAAAATCACAACACCGCAGGGCCGCGCCAGAGAGTGTCATGTTCCGCGGGCATTTAATGTTGTCCGAACGTAAATGGGGTTTGTGGTTTGAGGTTTGTTATTTCAAAATGGCCCCCCGGGTTTCGATGCGTTTGTGTATCACGGCCGAGGCCACCGGCTACCGTTTGTTTTCCGGTCCAGCTGCTGGCCGGCCGGTCATGTTATTCCACGGCACCCCATTTAGGGCGCCATCCGAAAGGATCACCGCCTTAATTATGGCCGGTCGCGAATGTTGATTGAGTTCTATCAAAGTTTCCAATAAAAATCATTCCCAAGACTTAATGGAAAGCTTGACACACACCCGCGAAGTTTCGGAGGAACAATTGACCTCCCAACGTGAGTCGCAAGTTTTCGGCAAGCTATGCTAATCCGGGGTGACTCACAACTCCGAGATCTCTAATGCGACCTTTCGACAGCTCGGTGCTAAGATTTGCCGGACCCTCCTCAACTGTGCAGCTGTGCATCGGGGACTAAACTTTTCCGAAACGGAAAACTTGCGAAAACAAACCCGAGCCATTGCCTTAGGCAGTGCAGCCTGTCTCCGTAGTTCCGTGTTTCTTCGTCCCAAATCAAGCCCAACGGTGGTGGAGGCCAAATCCCAGCTGGGTGGAAGTTTCTCCAAATCTTGGTGAGCCGAGCATAACAAAAGGCCGCTCCACCCGAAAAGCCGAGATCCTGCCGGTGCGCTGTCGGGTGTCAAAAGTGAAGCAAAACACTGCTAAACGAACGAACGCCCGGGGGTGGTTGGGTTGTGGTTTTGCCCACGCCACCCCCTACCAGACCGGCGAGGGATGAAGAAATCTGGAACTGGTGTTGCTGTTCCCGGCCGGCTGGCCGTTGCGGCAGAAACGCTTTAAATATTCCCTGTTGCTGGTTGTTGGCGGGGGCACCGAAACGTCGGAGACCACCGAGGCCAAGGAGACGGGGAGCTTTAACCTCCGAAGAAGCTGCGTTCTGGCCCGTCCTGGTCAGAGAGCCTTTCAATTGCGCGCTGCGGCAGGAAGGTTCGCCAGGGCGCCAGTGCTTTTCACTTGGCCGCCCGGATTGGTGTGCTAATTAAAATAGAAATTGCAGTGGAAAAGAATATTCATGCCGTTTCTGGGTGCCCGGGAAGAAGGTGCGAAATAATTAAATATGCACCGCGCTTTATGGCGGTGCAGTCGGCGGTTATTGGCTGGCTGTAAGATGTCTTACTGCCGCGAACTAGTCGGGAGCCAATGGAATATGCAAGCGCTTTGCTGCTCCGTGAATGGTTATTAGTATTGTTGTTGAGCGGCTGTTTGGTTTATTGACATCATCAGCAATTACTATTATTTATCTGGGTAATTCTGCTTCCATTCGTTGGCTTTTTGTGTAGATTAAATAATAACAGACAGGATGCTGTAAATTGAAGTTCAAATTCATTATAATCCATTCTAGATAATTAAATTCTTCTAAAACTACTTCTTATTTGCCCAAACCAGCTGCAGGCAGCTCTCTGAATCATGAATATGTTGTTTATACTTTGTTCAACACTAAGCATTGTCCCATTAAAAAAACAAAAACAATAAACTAGATCTTACATTTTGAATCTTAAGTTGAGCGTGTTTTGGCAAAGTTGGCACCACAGATATATGGAACTTGTGGGCCCATATGTAGGAACTATAAACTGAATCTTTCTTGATTTGTATTTACAAACAAAAAAACGAGCTTCCGCTCACCTTCCAATTCCACTTGAAACCACTCGTTAAGATTTGCAACGAGTATTTACCGACCAAATGCTTCTCACCCGATCGGCCGATTGATTTAAATTAAATGCTTCGAGTTGTCTTCCGATCGCCATCCCGTCGTCCCGATATGCACGTGGTCACTTTCGAACAACATTATTTGCTCGTAAACACACACCACCACACCGCTGGGGAGCCACCGGTCAGCCTGCATCTCGTGTGCTTTGCTCTCGTCTCGAGTTGATTAAAAGATCTTTTACTCGAGCTCGAGCTCGTGAGTCCCATCCTCAATGGCCCCGCAGGCGATGCAGCTTTCCTCTTATGCAACTGTTTCACTTTATGGAATTGCTTTGTGAGAAAATGAATAAAACATCAGGCTTCTTTCTTTAGACACCCGCCCCTCACTCGAGACCCTACACGTCCGTGTGCCGGGATTCAAGATTCGATTTACAACACCCGGTGGCACCGATTGCGGGGCCCCTTGTTCCGATGAGGAAAAGCGCGGAGGTTCGGTGGACTCGGGCGTGCCATGTGTGTGGGCATGCTATCGACCGCATTACCAGGCGAATTGCATTCGAATGCAAATGTACCGGCTCCGACGGACCCAGCCCGGGTTAGCAGATCCTCCTCCTCGCTGTAAGCTCCGTGCTCCTCGCCAGGCAGGGCATTTACAGGGCGCCCCGACAGAAAGGAAGACATTAAACACGTATGCATGCTTACTTCCCCGCACTGGGCCACCGGAGCTCCTCACTGCCGGGCTGCAGAGTGTGAAAGTGACAGGGCTGTCAATTCAATCTTCACCTTTTGCCGTCCACTCCGCGTGTGTGTCCTTCGGTCGCTGCACGTTTCGCTAGCGACGAACCTCGGTCGCCTTCGCTCGAGAAATGCATCCCTGCACATGTCCGAGGGTGGTAATAAAGAATCAATGCTCCGGAGCCGCACCGCCGTACAGATAACCCATTTATTTTAAACCGAGTCTTACACTTCGACCAGTGAATGTGCTCCCTCTGTCCCGTGGCCGTGCAGAGGTCGGCCACTTTTTCCACTGCAGTGCATCGGAGCGATCCAATTTTTTCTCTCTTGGACTCGTTTGAAGCATAAAACGATCGATATGTTGCTGGGCACGATGTCGGGCGATGACAGCACCAACGCCAACACTGAATGGTCACCGAACTGCGGTCCTATGGTTTCTAGGACACTGGCACTGGTGGTCTGGTGGATAAATTTAAAATTATCGATTTTTTTCCTTTCATCTTCCCGGCCGGAGAGTGGACATAAAAGAGCTCCCCTGGAGTGCGGGGATGCAGCGTGGAGCGGCTATGATGATGGCTATGATGTTACGATGAGCTAAAATCAATGGGACGTATGACGCAGAAGCAGGCAGCAGAGGCCCAAAGGCTCAGCTCTTTATTTATAAAATTGATTCCGGGTTTCCAGATGAAACACGGGCCATCATCAACATCTAATGATTCAATTGGGCACTCATTTCTCGTGACGTCAACGAATTGATAGACTCTTTTGAGTAACTTTTTGTTATAAAAATACGTGAAGATAGTGAGGAAATAAAATTATAATTAATGTGATACGATATCGGATATAGTAGAGCAAAGGATCGGAGAACTCTCGTGCCATCGGATTAATCCATGTGCTCAACCTGAACCTGAACCTGAACGTAAAATTCGTGAACCTTTCATTTTGATTCATGTTGGAGCTCTGACCGCGTGAGAACTCGCATAATTTTTCCCTTTTTTGGCACGTACGGAACAAACTGTGCATTGAATATGCAGCGACAGTCACCGCGGCTGGCGATCTTCAAAAGTTAGGTTTTTCAACAAAACAGTATGCTACCGGATCCTCATTTCGATACCGTCCGTTTCCGGTGGCGTGCGGTAATTAAATTCAAAAACCTTCTCCAACAACTCGCAAGGTTTGACTGTTAAGTAACACACTTTAAAGTTCATTGGCGCCACTCGTGGCCGGAGCTTTTATGCAGGTGAAAAAAATCTTTGGTTATGCGCACGGTTCCTGGGTTTGCGCCAACCACAACCACGGCAGCGTACCTCGTCTCGTCGGTAAGTGGAAGTGCAAATTAAAGTGAAAATTTATTTTGCACAACTGCATTTCTTCGCGCTGCCGCCGCTGCATGTGATCATCATCATCGTTGCTAATTGTCTCGCATTCACCTCCCGGCAAAGTGCTGCGGCAAAAAAGTGAACCCTGGAAAACCAACCGCCGTGAAGATGCACTTCTAAGAGACACCAGGCGACTCCACCGTCGTCACGTTCACCCCGTCCCGATGGGTGCTCGTCCGTGTTCACTTCTTTCGTGGTTTTTCGTAATAAATTTTCCCACCTCCATCGCCAGGAGCACGGTCCTTCCGACTATTTTCGGTGGGGCCCATATCATACCATTGCTACGCACGCACACAAGGAACACACCCGTTTGCCAGACACTGACACACACAAAAGGCAATTTGCTCTTTGTTTGGCTCATTTGTGAGTTCTTGTCCCCACCGCCACCACGGGTCGCTTGAAGGTGCGAGATTTGATGCTCGGCTCACTCCCTGGTTCCGATTTGTTGCCGACGCTGTTTATTATTCCGGCCACAGGACCACACCCTACTGCCCCTGCCCGGCAGGACCTTCGAAGCACCTTCGAGTGGGGCTGTATTTATGTTTCTGGTCTCTGCTCCGCTGTTATGCGCTCACACTGTTGGCGGCGGCCATTATTTTTTGTTCACTCGACTCACAATTACGACCCGGCGCAACTTCTGCACTATGATTTATGCGCCTTTTTTCTCGCCGTGCCTTCCACCCAGTTTGAACGCCCATAAGTGGAACGAAAGGAAGAATAATTCATGTTCTGGCAACGAGGCGAGGGATGTACCGTGTACCCAACGGTAAATGGTAACAATTAGTAAGGACAAACATTTGGTTTATGTACCGGGCTGTTGTTTTCGTATTGCTTTTCGATGGTGGTTTTATTGCACTTAAAGAGACAGACACACACGGCAGCCCAGGCCTTTGTTAATACGAACTCAAACGATTTCGAATGACGACAGTTTTTCCAATTTGTGAACAACACAGAAGTCCTTTTCGGTTGATAAATGTTTGTTAAAAGTGTGAAAAAATCGTTAAACTGGTAAAAAACAAAATTGGAAGCATTGAGAACCTGTTCAAGCCTCTGGAGAGCACACTCAGAACCGTACTAAGGCACGCTTAAGGGCATCGTACAAAAACACTAGAGCCACACTCTCCCCAACCAACGGCTCATTTATCACTAACAGTCAACGCATGAAAGTTACCGGGTTTCGATTGAATCGACGACGCTCACTGCAACGATCGACAAGGACTCTGACGGTCGAACTATTTGCCCGCCAAAGATGGCCCAAGTGGTAACAAATTTGGCTGCCGATCTCCGCCACCGACCGATTAGTGTCACGAGCAGATCTGCCTCTGGCACCGCCCAGAGAAATTCCCGATGTCCCTCAATTTACGCCTCGGGACACCTAGCTTAACCTTGACACCGAGCGAAATAATTCCAAGTCACGTCACGGACGGTGGCTGAAATCCCTGAAGGTTATTGCCCACTCGAGGCGAACCCTCCCGAGAGCGGGGATCGCCACGCGGGACAAGATATTGGCCTTTCTTCGGGGACCGTTTGCCTGTCGGCCGGCGGGTCGGTAGCGCACTCGACGGGCATTAAATATTAACTACACTTCATTTTCCGAACCGAACGCCCCGGGACAGGACGCTTCGTACGGGGACGGAATTTTGAACTAGTCTTCAACCGACACCGAGACTGGTTGAGCGAACTATACAAGACGAAACGGTTCGAATTATCCTTTCCGGTACTTACACAAATGGCGGGGTACGCAATAATAGCATCCCGCATCTCGCACTGCCGGCCGAAGAAGTTTTTGGACAGTGACTCCCTTTTTACGATCTGCGCCCGCCAATCACCGCCCCACCGGTTCGGGCGGATGGCGGGGCCGGTTTCCGGTGCCTCTATGGAAAGGGTTTCGTTTGGCGTTTCGAAGATGATTCACTCGGACACAGCAGCGTAAGCAGCAGCCGTCGGTGTCGGTGGTGGTGGTTGAATTTAAATTGTTGCCAAAAGACAAAGGCCGGAAACTGTCTCGTTTCCTGTCGGGTGCTTTCGAGTGTCCGTTCAAGTGGAGCACATTACGGTGACAGACGGTCGCTCCGAAAGAGTTCGGTAAGTAGGATCGAGTCGGATCAATTTTACAGTCTTTTTGTGGCGAGCATCCATCCGAGGTCGCCTCTTCTGGATCAACTTGACAGTGGCCTTGCCTTGTTTAGAGTGATCTTAAAATTTTAAAAATAATTCTTCCCAATAACGCCATTATTTCAAAAATATAAACAACCCAAAAAAGTACATCAAAGGGCCAGAACCGATTCGATTGAATTAGCGCACACAATGGCAACATTTAAAGAAAGTTGTTTCCCCGCTAATAAACTCATTCCATTGTTTGTTTGAAGTTCATAACAAAAAACGGGGACCGCTCAAAAACGTCACTGCCGGGCCGGGCCGGGCTGTCCTCCTCAGAACTTCAGCGACGGCTTCGGGTGGTGAAACGAAATCAGCAGACCGATCTGCGATTGTGTGACATCGTGTTACGGAAGAAGTTAAAATTCGCTTTCACTCGCCAGTTCCCGGTGTCGCCGACGCAGACGACGCCAACGACGACGACAGTTTAAGTCTGCAAAATTGCCAACCTATCAGTCCCGAACCCGAACCTGCCGAAAGTGTCCCCCCCGCGTGCCGGGCCGGGGAAAAGCGCGCAACGAAACAATAGCACCCGGGACTAATAAAAGAGAGCAATTTCCAGCGAAAACGAGTTGACACAAGGCGGAAAGAAAAGATGAAATTTGCTGCCAAAAAGTTTTCCGCATTCCGCTTTCTTTTTTGCCCCATTCCGCCGCCCGCGTGGTTGTGAGGAAACTTTTCAGCACCGAGAAACTCTGGCCAAACTTTGCGCTGAAAGGAGCTACGGAACGGACAGCCAGGACTTCGAACGCGGCGAGAGTGCATTAAATGGTGGCATTGTGAACGCCGCCCCCGGAGTGTGTGTGTGTGTGTGCGTGCGATAGAAAAGGGTCGGCTTTTTAAAAGGACATTACCGACCCCCCGGAGTTGTCGCCCATTTTGTGGTGCGTTTCGAAGCACCTCGCACTGCCCTCGCCGGCCGGGGGGTTTATTCCATGGGCCCCCACATAATTGTTGCCACCTTTTTTTGGCGCTTAGTTCACACACACACACACACACACTGGCGTAAGTGGTTTAGTGTAGGGGCGCGCCGAGAATCTTGAGCACGGTAATTTATTGGTCGGTATCAACGGGTCTTAAGCACGGGGATTAGGTACCGGATCGGACCGCGTACCGCAACGCCATTCTTGAGCGATTGGTATGCACACGGCAGCAAGTGCCCCTTCGGCCTTCGGGCACTTCCGGGCGAAAGGGTTACTCCGAAACCCGGCGCTGCGATTCATAAGCCCGCTCAATTACAGCCTTACGTCGTTGCGTCGACCTGAAGTTAGTTCATTCGCCCCTCCGGGCGTTTGAAGCCTGGCCAACGGCTCTTTATATGTTTCATAAATAACGGCGGCTCATCACACGCCGGCAGTAGCATCCTAGCGGCCCCTAGAAATGGCCATCGGCTCAACGGTCAAAAACGGGGCACACAAATGAATTTATGTTTCCATTTCGCTGACTTTAAACTGCCGCGGCCTCGGTCCGGATATCAAAGACCATCAAAGGGGTCCGGAACCGGAGTGAGGAGTTTTGATAAATTTCTGCAGGAGCAGCAGCAGCAGAAGGTGCGCAGCACGCTTCCGGACCCAACCCCCCGCCGACATCATCGTCGTATGGCTTTATGGTGTGGAAGTTTTGTTTGTGGCGCCGCAACCGAATTCAAATTTTTGTGATCAGCATCATAAGCAGCCAGCAGCATCAGAATGGGGCTTAATTTGTGAAAAGGTAACGCGCACCAGCAGCAGATGGACCCGTGATTGGGCGCACACCGCTGTCACAGAGTCCCGTTCTCCACGGGCGGAAGTGTCGTAAAAGTTTTCGTCCCGCGGTGATGATGAAAATGGACGACGGTATTCGGGATGAAATTCGGGATTTGCATAATTGTTATTTGTAGAAATGATTCTAAATGGCAGAACTGAGTTTGATCGAACTTTCATCCGGGGCGACAATTCACAATAATAACTAATTTATTTAATAAATAACGAGGCGACTTGATTAGAGGTCTGACAATGCATGTCACCTCTTTCGGCGCTGTTAAGGAACTCCAAATCGACAACCGTGCCGTAGATGAACCGTCTACAAGGCGACCTCCCGCCTGGCTGAGAGGATGATGCTAATGATGATTATGATGTGCTAACAGGGAAGCGAATAAATAACGCGGGTCGGTCACGTGGGGTTTTCCGTTGGCTTTCGCTTACTTTTGCGTGATGCGCCCTGCGATGACTCGTTTCATTTTAACGACCCTGGAGTCCCCGTTGGAGTGCTGCTGCCAGGGTTGCACACCCTCAAAACAAACAAATGGCCATCCGAAAGGCAGAAAGCGGAGCCAACATCAATTAAGTCGCGTGGTGGTGTTTGATTTCCGCGACGTCGGCGGCTCCCGAGGGAACTCCCGGTTGGTCCCGGAAAAACCCGCGCACAAATCCAAACGCTAGCTCCGCACGTGTCCAGGTTCGGCGTTGGTAGGTCATTTGTACTGGTCAACGAATTGGTTAACCAACCCACCAACAGCCTGTTCTGATGGTCCGACCATCGACCCTACCCTTCTGCGGACCCATCAACGGCAGCGCAAAACAATGGCCAGTGTCCTGTCCCGAAATATGATAAGGAACATAAATCGTACGATGATTTAGAGCCGATGCCAGACGCATCGTTGCACCACCCTTGCATCCAGCCCGGAGAGATAAGGAGCTAGGATACCGCCGCCGACCCCACAGAGACACAGTGTCTTCTGGGGACATCCTCCACACACACACACACACGCAGCGGGAGGTGACACTGACAATGGACAGATAATAATCATTTCAATTACATAAATCGTCACAACAGTGTTGCGTGGTGCGGGTCGCACGCTTGCAGGTGACATGTGTGACGCACTGCTTCCTTCCGACCGACCGGGCACCTCCCGGCCACAGACCACAGACAGGGCCGGCCGGTCAGGCCCTCGAATCGATCGACTTGAGCAGGGAGCAGCACCGTTCGCATTTTTCCCGCGCCCGGCGATGCGCCTGAACGCTCCACTAATTGTCTGGGGCGCCTGACAGTGACAGAGCGAGCGGGACCGTTGAATTATGAAGGCAATATGTGAAGGATGCATGCGAGGATGATACTCGGGTGCCTGCCAGCTCCACCGTGCTGATGGCCACGTTAATCTGGCGGATGGATTCATTTTTCTTCGTCCGTAACCGAATTCGGAGGGGTTCGGTTCGGCTCTACTCGGAGGGCTATCGGCTAATCAAACTGTGTACTGCACCGTCGGGCGCCGGCTCCGCCGGTTGATGCATATTAATGGTATGAGCGCGACCCGCGACCTGGAATGTAATTTTGGCGAAAAATAATGCTCCCTTTGCGGGCGGGGGGGTTGAATTCAATTTTACTGCCAACCTATAAATTATGCCGCGCGAAGGAAGCTCGGTGATATAAAGTCTTTGGCCCTTGACATGAAAACGTTGCTGAATTTGTTTGAAAAGAGCAACCAATAACTTGTCGGGAGCCTCAAATTAAATACTAATTTATGAAAGGCCTCCCTTACGCTAACTGTGGTTGCGAGTAAGGATATTAGCTTTCGATAACAAATAAAAACAACCTGAACAAACGAAGCTATTCGCCAAATTTTCACTTACGAACCACGAATCAACCTCGATGGACATTACGACCCATCAAAGTTGATCTCCATAAGCAAAACAACGGGCGGCCGGCTGAAGAAAGATTACCGCACTCCATTGCGAAAAGAGCCCCAAAGAAACTACTTTGAAAGTGTTCGTGAAATCATTCCGATGGCTTCATTAGCAGACACTTACAAGGCCGGCTGCCGGAATAAAAAGGAACTCTCCAAAAGAAACCATCTAACAGCATCAGCATCCGCCATTAGCATCGCCTCGCACCGTCGGTAAGACAACGACGACCCCAAACACAGACGCGCCCGCCAGTCGCCGTCAGAGCTGAGGTCAACCAAAGACCAGAACCCAACGCTAAATGCCCAGCGCTCCACGGAGAGCGTCTCTCTAGGCGCGGCCGGGGACGAAAACGATGTTAATCAAAAACATCGTACATTACCAACGGAGCGGAAAGGCAATTTTGTTGGCTGCTTCTGCAACTCGGACGGACGGCGGACATCATTTACGGGCTGCGGCACGCTCGGCTGGGTTGGGCATCCCGCGCAGTGTGATGAACATTTCCAGTTCCTTATGCTGCATCGCACGCGGACCACCGAAGAGTGTGGAAGTCGCCGAAGCGCAATTGAAGAAGACAATCTTTGGGGGCGCACCCCAAGGAGCGCGGTGAACGTCTTCCAAGCTCTCTCGAGGGACATCACGGTCGGAAGACGTGTCTTTGCTAGTTTTGATAGGGAGCACCTCCTCTTCGGTGGTGCCGCCCGAGACACAACACGAGCCGAATGAATTAATATTAAAACTCATTAAAAGTTTTTAATTTAATAATAACGTTCTCTAACTCGCGCGCGATGTCAATACATAATGCTCGCCGCGCGCTTCGGTTGGTTTGTGGTTTGTGTTTTGGCTGTTAAGAAACGTTAGGGAATACCAGAAACAAAGCCCCTCCATAATTGACGTTCGGCATGGCCGCGTCACATTCGGAATTAAATTAAGTCTCTCCGGTGCGCCGTTTGTTCGGCAACTCTCTAATCAACATCAGATCGAATGCTGTTCGAAAGTGATAGGCAAATGATGTTGGCGAATCGAGCATCAGCTGAACCGCCCGTCCGACGATCCCGACGCTGGTGCGACACTGACGTCCTTTACCAATAACCAGAGGCCGTGCATTAGGCCAAAGGCCGAACGTCGAAGAAGCAGCCCGGTGCTGATGATAAATGGTGAATTGCTTGTGAATTTTATCGCCAAACATTTTTCCAGCCCGACGACGACGCCGACGTCGGGCAAAGAATTTAAATTGTTTTTCTCCGGGCAATATCGAAAAATTGCCGACCCACTGCGGCACCGTGTTGGGTGAGGAAAATTAACGATTTCCAATTCGCGATTGGCTCGCGGGGCTCTTGCTTTAAGCGGCTATTTTTTTTCTTTTGTAACTTGCTCGCACAAACCATTGTTAGGCTCTTATCGGTGTGCGTGTAGCGGTGATTGTAGCACCAAAACAATGCTATCAGTAAGCGGCGCGGCAAACAATCCGGATCCGGCGAGTTGTGCTTTCTCCCGGCGGGCGTTTCGTCGGGGTCGGGAATTAATTTATTGATTTTGATAAGCAGTTTGTGTGGCATCGACAGGGCACGACTTTCCCTGATGGGGCTGGCTGATAGGCCAGTAACCAATTTTTCTTTTCACTATCGAAAGCGAAAGGTGGAAAATGCAAGCGTGGGTCGGAAAAAGCTGTATCCACCCGTCGGGTTCGTTATTGTTGCCGCTGCTTATTCGAACCATTCTCATTAAAGCATTAAATTATGATTTTTTTATTGCCATTTATGCTGAATGTTTATAGGAACACAACAGAGGAGTTCATGACTGATTTACGACTTTAAAAAATCGAGAAAAAAGGGTTCAAGAGGCGTCCCAAAGCTCCACAGCTCATTTGGAAGCATCCGCTTAAGTGGTGTCCCGGTGCGGTCGGTACGCTTGCCATCGGCTTGCGGGTTAGCCGATGAGCTGTGTGGGACCGTAGCAGCTTTATGACACCCGGCCTGTGCCCCGGCGACCCGGCGTGGTCACCGACGTCGTTGACCGGCTGTCGAAAACTATTTTAGTCAGGAGGGCAGTTTTTCTCCATCACACGGACCATTCTGGCATTTTCCGCTATTGCCCCCAGTGGGCCACATCGCGTCACACGATGGTGCTGCTGGTCCAACTCCATTATCCCGACATGTAAAACGACCTCCAAACGAGTCGGACGTCCAGCGAACTGGCTGGGTTTTATTTTTTTCCCGTACCGCTGAGTGCAATCTAACTTCTTTTTTCTTTTCACTGCACTTTTCATCACCACGAGGAAATGGCAGCGTGTTCCGGCCACTCGGTTCCAATGAAAATGCGGCAAACTGTCCACCGTGGTGGTGGCGGCGGCGGCGATGACGGCGCACCCACGGCGGCAATGACGACAACGAGCCACGATGACGGCCGAAGTGGCTAGTTGACTGCTTTATGGAGTGGAATAATTAAAGCTTTTTTATTAATTTCAAGGTTGATGATCAGGGCTCGTGCTTCCGTGGCTAGTAGTGCCGCAGCGGCCAATCTCTTCCGTGCCACACGCCGTGACGTAACTACAAAGTGCCGCGAGTGCCGCGAGTGCCGTGGTGCTTCCCGAGTGGACGGCGAGGCTATTTTTGAAACACCCACGAACATGAAAAAGAGGCGCAAAGTGCAAACAAAAAAAAAAGAGCCCACCAATGGAGCGCGCCCCAGCTCAAGGACTTTCGCAGGATTCCGGCCACCAGGCCACCGGCTTCCGGATTGTTCGGATGAATCTCGGGGCGCCTAAACCGAGAGCTTCATTAACACGATTTTCCCGACCAACGAGCACGTTAAATAAAAGCCGGCCCTCGCCGGCCGGAGTCCTTGACTTTAAAGGATGCTGCAAAGCCGGCCCCGACCCGGCGCGGTCAGTTTTCGCTCCAAGCGCAAATTAATGTGCGGCGAAAGAGGGACATGGCGCGAAACAGACGCTCGAGTGCCGCAGTCCGAATCGTAATGAAATGTAAACAGGCGTAAACGATGATTGCGGCACACGTGCCACAGGACCTGGGCATGAATGGGCCCGGTGTTGGAAGAAGTGGTGGGCATGTTTGGCCAGACTTCACATGTGCTGCGGGTGGCCGTGGCCCGAGTAGCTTTCCCCCGGGGGAGTTGAATGTTTATCAATAAATTTGCAGATTTTCAGATTTGCAGATAATGTATTGACGATACCAAGAGAAAGGGCTCAAGCAGAGAGGGCCGCAATAGGTGAGACCGAACAACCCACCAAACTGTTGGTAGGTAATTGAAATGTGCGCCATTATCTGCACTTCAGGGCGTCCCGTCAAGGGGCGTTATTTAATTGGCTTGCGTTTGTTTTTTAACATTTAACTTCGAGTAGATATCGTTGAGCGAGACCAACTTTCGTTTACTATTTCTTAAAAACATGCAAAACAGTGAACAAATTCTGTTAAAAAGGCGAGTAATGCCTTTTTTAAGGTAATAGGTCCAATGATTGCTAATTAATTGCTTAAGTATTAAATGGACGCTATTAGTTCTTCTTTTCCAATTTTAAAAATACCATATACCTTGGGATGATCATTTATTGCCCATCGCTAGTCAACAACCCGACACATTAAGCCGAAAAGGCAACTTGTCGAGATTAAAAAAATGCAAATTAGTTTCCCTACCACCGAATGGAGTCTCTCTCTACCTCGGGATTGTCCTCCGACAACGGGCTTCGCAGTCGGCGCATACATTCACATAACACTAGCACAATGTGTCCTGCTGGCGGCGGCCGTGTACGCAAAAGACCTTCCAATTAACGCGCGTCGGAAATGCACCCTCATGCGTTACACCGAAATGTAGCAACTGGCATCCTGGCGCGGTGTGGGATTTTTAATTTAGAAATTCCAAAACATGATTATCATCATACTGTAACTGCGCTGCGTTTCGCCCGGCCCAGGTTGCCGTTCCGCCTGGCGACACGGTCAGCTCACGACGTGATTTTCATTCGAAATCGCTCGGAACCAACAATCCTGACCGCTCCGGCCCTTGGTCTTGGATCTTCGTAATCCGACAACGACGATGACAAGCGGCACTAATGCGGAATCGCTCGGTTCCGGGGATTCGATTCCGGGATTCCCCAAAAAGTGCCAAGCAAGTGCCCAGAACAGGGTCCCCACTAGGCGCATGTAGGCATTAAGTTTTCGACGGCGACGGTCCGTCGCCATCGTCGTGGGTTTCTGTGGTAAGTTTTAATTTCTACTTCTCGAGATTCGGCTTACCCCCTGGACCATTGATTATGTGGTTTCAAGTCGTTATTTCGGAGTCGGCTCCAACACAACAATAGTCATTAAGCCGTTGTCTGTACTCGGGAAGCAAATGGCACGTTCCTTAATCCACCCCGGCGAACCCCTCTCCCGCCCGGGTCGGGCCGAATGTAGGAATAATTTCGTATTTATATGCACAAACACCAAAACAGATCGAGCATCCAAGAGGGAGCTAACCTTCGAGACCCTCGACCTTCCGGCCGACCGACCTGGCTAGCTGGAAACCCCGCTTCGAAACGGTGCAAAGATGTCGCACAAAAATATCGTCGAATATTTTCCAATATTTACGCCCAGCGGGCGGTGGATGCGAAAATTAATCGAATCAAACCCCGCCATAGGTCGGTCGGAGCTCCAGTATGGCCCGTGGCCGAGTGGACCAAAAGCGACCAACATGGTGTTTGGGTTAGGGTTAAGGGCTGAACGCAGAATGCCTTCAATCCGGGCCGACCGGTACCGGAAATCCGGGTGTTGACGACGATAAACAGGAGTCTAAGTTTCCAAGGGCGGGCCTCGGTTCGGCTTTAATGGGGCTGGGCCGGAGATGGCGCAGGGCCTAATGTTGTTTGGTCGTCAACCCGAAACCCCAGCTCCGTGGTGCGTTGATACGGGGATTAAGTTATCGTCGTCGTCGGTGCTTGTGGGGTTGGTGAATGGATTAAAAGTAATACAGTCACTACCGGGCACCTGGGCTGGGGAAGCTGGACTCAAAACTCCGTCGGGATTCTGCCCGGAAAAGGGGTTCCCCGCCGAAAATTGCCACTAGCGAAGGGGAAGAAAAATGTTGCTCTTCACGTGCGCACCCTAAAACATCCCTTCCAAGGGGCCTGCGTTGCCCAGGTGTGGACAATCCCATGGGGATACTTTATGGCTTATTGCTTTGAAGCTGATTGCATTACGCCGACGACGGGCACGGATTAGGCGGCGGGGCACAGATTTGGCACCGAGTTGCGGGCCATTTTGTTTGGATTTTTTTTCCTTCTGTGTGTGTGGATGCATCGCATCGCTTGGTACATCATTAAAAACACTTACAGGAAGCAATTAACGACCGGAAAAGAAGAGTTCGGTGTTCAGTTTCAATCGCTTCTTCTGGGTGCATTGGGAGTTTTATCGCCCAATCTGAAATAGACTTTTGCAATGATTGTATTTTTAAGGGTGCACAGAAGAGGAAAAGGTTGAACCGAAATTACTATTACTTTGCAGTTCCATTTCAAACGACTTTTCGGGTCGTTTGAGCTGTTTTAGTTCAGACTTTTATAAAACCTTTTGTCATTTAGACGAAGACTCCACGGTACTTTTCATCGTATTATGCTTGAAGTAAATCCTCAATTAATTCCGGTGAATTCCCGTCTCGTTCGTCCTGTTGCTTACTAATCCGGCATGGATCCGGTACCAAATAATGTACCTAAATCAAAAGCGCAGCGAAAGCTTACAACGGAATGGTTCCTGTGGGCCATATTGAGGTGCCACAATTCAACTAACTGTCCACGTGTGTGCCCGTAAAGTGTACAAGACCAAGATTACTAGTGTACTTAATCTACATCAGGTGGTGAATGAAGTAAAACCTTAAGCCCATCGTCCATCCGTCAGTCCACCAAACCGAGCAGTTGTGAAATACGAGTGCCCGTCAGCAGCCCCGACATGGCAGCAACGTTGTTATTTTTGATATCTTAATTGAATTAAACACTGGCGTGTGAAGTGCACCCTCCAGTGGCCCAGGATTATTATTCTCCGCTACCGCGCCGTTGTCCTCGTCGCAAGGCCGGCAAATGATGTCAGCATTGCGGGAAACGCATCCCACGCCCAGCTCCGAGAAGGGGCGCTGTGTCAGCCAACGTCAGCCATCTTCTTTTTACGTTGGCATTACGAACGGAACCGACACTAAATCATCGCAGTCCTAGCCGCCGGTCCCGGTTCCCGCACACACACACACACACACACACAAAAGATCCTTGCAGTCCCGAGACTTCTCCAGGGGATAGTTTCACACCAACCGGGACATACAAGGACACGGCAAGAGAGAAACGGTAGGAGGACGAATATTGAGTCGTAAAGAAGCATCCGATTATTCCGTTCGACTGAATGGGAAGTTTTAATCTTCTTAACACAATTGAATTTACGCACTCGGTGCCTTTTCCCGGGTGCGCTCCGTGCTGGTGCCCGTGTCAGCTTCAGCAAACTGGCCATCCGGGTTCCTGTTGGGCCAAGTGGCCGTATCCTGGCTGCACAATGGAACGGGTCAGGCGGGAGGTGGGTGAAAATGGATGGTTTTGGTGTTCAATTCTCGGTTTCCCGGCGTGACACTTTTTCGCAGACGTTTCCGGTCTTTTTTCCTGCCCGGCCACTTTACAGTTCGAGTACGAATGACGTACGAACACTCGGGCATTCTTCTCGGGCGCAGCAGGAGAACAGTAAGCAATGGAGCCAGCCTAGCACGAGATCGGTGTTGCTGTAAATCTGTGCCGGTTCCTGTCGTCGTTCGCAGATGAAGAATTTTAAAGCACACCACAAGAGACGCTTTTTAAACATGACGTTCCTTGCAGCACGTATGTTTCGTACGAGAATTTAAATTGCTCAGAAGTAATACGGAATGAAAATCATATTACGAACAATGCACACGGATGCTTGGGACCGAAATTCGGAAAATAAAGGCAGCCGTTCCGAAAATAAGGACGAGCTCGAGAACACCTTTTTCGCTGAAAAAGTTTCTTTGTCTGCGCCGCGTGGCACACCTTTTCTTCTGTGTAACTTGGGTGATGTGCCGTTTCTTTCCCAACCCTTTTCCATTGGTTTGCCCGGAAGAAGCTCGGTCGCCGGAAGAAGGCACATCGCTCGTGTGAGCTGGAAAATAATGAATTTTTAATGCAACAAACTTTCACGCCGACAACCATCAGCTCGCGGGAAGGCACACGCGGAACGTGTTTCGGGTTCTTGTGGAAACTATCTCCTTGCGCTCTAACAAATCCGCACACAAAGCACCGCAAATGGTACGACAGAAATTTTATTCACAACATGAAGGAACAACATTTCTTCCGCCGTAATTAATGCGGTGAACAATTTTTGGCACATGCTGGTAAAGATGCTAAAAGAGCTTCGCAAACATTTTACAAGCGATTAAAAATGTGGTAATTTGAAAACGAAAATTCGAATCACCCTGTTGCTGTTTGAACGAAATAACGGCTCAACGAAACATTCGTTAAATGTCGGTTCCGCCCGCCAGGGGGCGCTGCGCTGCGCGTTGCGCAGCCGTTGAGCGTTTGACGTTTAAGTCAGTGGCCACCGAACACAAAAACAAGAAGCCGTCTGTGCGATCGAATTGTAGCATTGTTTGCTTGCTGTACAAGTCCCGATTGCGGACCGCGATAGTGTTTTGCACCTTATTGTTTGAGTAAACCCACAATGACCACGAACAGCAGTACACCGCTCCGGAAGTCGGGCGCGACACGGCTTTTCCAGACGCCTCAATCCATCGTCCGAGAGGTAAACAAAGCCGAAGCCTTCGACAACCGCGGGCGTTACCGTTCGTTGCTAGGCATGGCTTTGGCGCTTTTAAGATGTTTTATTCAATTACGCTTACGTTCACTTTCCGTTATGCATCTAGCAACCTGCCAACGATGATGAAGAGGAACGTCGATTGCGCCGGTCGGAAGCTTCGCTTGACGATAGCTTTTCAACAAACTCCACACTGGCGCAGGACAATGAAAACATTAAGATGTGTTTGAAGCTGTACTCGGATAACGTAAGTATTTGGCCCTTCGTTCGCTCGGAGACCCTAAGCTAACGCGCATTCCCGTTTCCCGCGGCCACGACAGAAACTCAGCAAAGACAATGCCTGGTCGCTGACGATCATCGACAGTTTCGCGAAGCTGATGTCGCGCCACTCGAAGTCGATGCAAAACTTCCAGGTGGCCGGCTCGACGCTGGAAGCGTCGACGAAGGTGTACGGGTTGCGTGTCGATTCCGTGCACACGGACGTGATGCGCATGTCTTCCGAGTTAACGCGCCAGACAGCCCGCGCCATGGGCAGCAACGCACCGGCCGACGACGACGATGACGACACTGGTGGGGGTGATGACTCCTTTGCGGATGGTGGCGGGAATAAAGAGAATAACGCGGGCGAGAATGACCAGCAGCGGCCGAAGGCGAAGAAGAAGCGCACCCGCAAACTGGTCAGCACGGTTACAAAGTCGAAGGATTCGATTAACGCCGTGCTCGATACGATTCCGTTCACGGATCCGTTCTTTGCGAAGCTCAACTCGGTCGTTGGGGACGTGAACAGCTCGAGCCGCTTGATGCAAAACATCGTCCCGACGCACAACTCCGAACTGCGCCTGCGGATGGACTATCCGTTTTGGGATGCAAAGGGCTCACCAAAGCTCGACCTGGATGGCCCTGAGGAGCCCTTCGAGGCGGGTGATGAAGTTTGCCGACTGCATGTCGCCCGTGCCATCGGACTGGATAATCCCTTGCATGAGCTGCATCGCGGCTACATCATCACGGACGCTCCGGCGGATGATGATGAGAAGGATATGGACGACGAGAGACGCGGAAACGCAACGGCGTACGATCCGGGCCTGTATGACATGGAGGCTCGTAGCAATGAGGCGGGCATGCTAAACCGGTCCGCGCTGGACGTACAGTTCGATATTAATGCCGAGGTGGCGCCGGTGCCCACCGAGGACGCCTTCATTCTCGACTACGACGCCAAGGACATCGATGGCAACGATGACTTTGCGGAAGATGACGAGCTGGCGCTGGAGCAGTGCAAAGGGTTGATGCGCAAAACGATTCAAATCGAGGACATGCGACCGATTGACTCGTCCTGCTCGACCCTCGAGTACTCGTACCGGCCGTTGGATAACATTTCGCAGTTCTGGGCCGGTCCGGCTCACTGGAAGTTCAAACGGTCGACTCGAGCACGGAGCACGATCGCCGCGCAGCTGTCCGGGGCCGACAGTGGCGGTGGGTCGTTGGCGAAGGAACGGGGTGGCCGCCGGAAGAAACGCTTTGAACTGGACACGCTGGACGATGTGCTGAGCGTGGACGCGAACCTCTTCCAGCCGTACGATCCCAACCGACCGATCAAGGGCATCACGATTCAGAAGAACTCGATCTGCAAGAAGTGGGACTCGAAGAAACTGAAGTTGCCCACCAACTTCCATCTCGATCGCGATCGCTTCGACAAGTGGCATTATGCACTTGGCTTACACGTCCGTGATTTCGTTCGAAACGCCGCCGGCGCCATAGAGCCGGCGCCCTCAGAAGAGTACAACTGCGAAACGGGAGACGATCATACATCGTGCGGCAACGATATGGTAAGGGAACCGGAGGAACGCTACTTCGAGGTTGATTTAATTGCCCTTTTCGATGATGCAGGATGATGGCAGAGACGATGACCTCGATCATGGTGGAAATTTGCTGCCGGATGCACACGTTGGCGATCTTCCGAACGCTTCGGCCGCCGGTCCAACGCAGCAGCTCAACGCGACGGTGGATGTAATTTCCACCGAATTCGAGGGTGCCCCCGAAAAGGTAACAAGCTTTCCGAGGAAGTATGTAAGACTGTCTTGACACGCGGTGTTTTCTATCGGCAGATTGCTAAAATCAACATCGCTTACGCCAAGAAGGCCAAGCCGATCGATATGAAGCAGCTGAAGAATGGATGCTGGCGCGTGATCAGCAGCCACCTGGCGGCGGATGCTCCACTAACGCAACCGACGCAAGACACACAAACGGATCCTCTGCCAGCGCCAGCGCTTTCGCAAGCGGCCAACCTTAGTGGACCATTAAGGTTCAGTCGAGTGTACGCAAAGGTGCCCCAACTGCTGAGCAAAACGATGAGCGAAAACGTTTCGAAATCTCTCGCCTTTTACGCGGTCCTGCACTTGGCCAACGAGAAAAAGCTCAAGCTGCAAGGCCAGAAAGATTTGCAGGACTTTACGATCGAAATGTACACCCGGCCGGCTGCGCTCTTCGACACAGATTCGTGAACTTCAAACCGAACTTGTAACCGATCAACGGTACAATCCATCGTTAGTATTAATGAATATTGGTAAATTATGGTTCGTTGATGTCTAATGATTACAATAATATTCGTTTGGCGGATTGAATTAATCTGGAAATAAACCTGGGTCGAGGAGCGTCTGGAAAAATTATGAAAGAGCTTCCCTGGCAGGACGAATTTGTTTGGCCCCTTTCTGATTCGATCGTGGGCCGGCCACGATGAACGACTGGAACCGTGCGTAAACAATCCAAGTGCGTTCGAACCGGAACGTTCTCCGACGCAATCGTTTCGTTTGCGTGAGTCATGCCATGCGTGCAAATGGATGGATTCCAGACACGAAGCGCCCCGAAGGATCAATCGGACATTTTCCAGGAGGGGCCAGGGTGGCGTGTGTTCGGTGGAAGAAATCAGCTAAATTTATTACCCAATATCCACCCATTTAATCAATCCTCGCATTCGGCTTCGGAACGGTTTTGTACCAGCCATTTTTATCCGAACCATGATGCCATACCGGGCCGGACACGGAAGAAGATGGTCGAGAACGGCCGGCAGCCGGTGAGCGATGTTTAGTTATGTTCAACATCCGGTTTTAGTATTGGTATCCGGTTTTTCTTTGATTTGGTCTTCTCCGCCCCACCGCTGGTTGTTGCATGTGTTCGCTTCGAACCGGTGAATAAAAAGAATTCCACTTCCCACTGGCCCGGCCATGGTGGCGGCATTCTGGTTCGCGGCAGTGTGGCTGTTGTTGCTCAATGGACACGCCAGGCGCCGGTGTTTATGTCTGCCATTGCAGTGCGTCTAGGCCCGGGCCAAGCGCAGCAAAAGAGAGCAAGTAATCAAATCAAGTGGAATGCGAAAACGGCAGCCGGAAAAGCGGCTGCTGCAAACAAGTGGGTAGCCGGCCCAAAGTTAAAGGCTGGCCAGTTTTTATGGTGTAGACTGCCACCGGGTACGAGTCTATCGATAGCCCGGGGACGCCGCCGCGAGTTCGAAAGGGTACCGGTGTTTGAAGGGCCCACAGCGATCGATCGGTTTAGTGTTAGTGCCAATGAAATTGCTTAGAAAATAGTTCCGACTTAAATTGAAATGCCGCCCACTTGGCGTTTGGAATAGAAATGGGTGATGAAACAGAACGTTGTCTGGCCAGTAAAATGGCAGGTTTTAAAAACGGAAAGAAAACAAAATCCGAGCAGCAATTTATCAAAGGAGCCATAGCCACTTACACACCACTCGGCGGGGAACCCGGCGTTACACCCGGCGTCGCAGTAGGAATAATTCAATTCCTTGCAAACAACCATTAATACGTCAATAATGACGCCCCGCCCGCAAGCGGACGCAAGCGGAAACGACGACAAATCGTTTCCGTGTCCACCAAAACACACATAAAAACCGGCGAGCAAGACACATATTTTTCTGCAATTCTTGCACAGGGAGCATCCTTACGGCAACCCCCAGCCATCGCACCACAAACTGATGACGAACGATTGTTGCGGATGAAGACAGTTCCTGGGAATGGTTCGCGGGAATAGAACAAAAAAGGACGAGAAAAAGACAGTTTTTGCCCTCCAAAACTTTGCCGACGAAAAAATCTTGAAATTTTGCACAAATTTGCTTCTCTTTCCTGTTTTCCCGGTTCCCGTGTATGTGTATGTGTTTGGTTTGGTGGTTGGGAGACTGGAGACGCTATATCATCGTTGGCGCAGAGCATGAATTCCCCACGGTTCGCCCGGCGCCCGTATGAGGTCACTCGGTATCCGATGATTGAGGAAGGTATGGATATTTTATTTCCCGGCCCTGGTGCCAGGTACGGCAATCGGTAGCAGCGACTCGAGAGATCCGACCGGAGAGCCGATGCTGAGTGGAAAAAGGCGAACCAAAATCGGACAAATGGATGGTCCGCCCGACGGGTCTGGTGGCAGTTATTCGTCGTGGAACAAATAGGTAAACTTTCTGACAGGTGACCCTTTTTTTGGGGGCCAGAACACCGAGGAAAGTTGTGACAGCTATGGAGCACTTCCCCGGGACGGCGGTGCACACCTTGTGGAGCGCTCTCGAGAAAACTTTCTTTCGTTCTTTGTGAGGGGCATAAATCATGGCAGTTGTTTGTCTGCCGTGTGGAGAGAGCATACTTGTATCATACATTTTTCATGTACTCGTGTCGAGAATCGTCGAAAAGAAATGACACAAATCACTTGCTGGACACCACGCGTTCAGGGAGCCCAAATCGGTGGGGTTCGTTTCTGAAACGGACAGGATCAAGCTTTGTTTTCATCAAAGAGTTAATTAAATTGATATTTACGTTGCTTCGTGTGCTGGATTCTGAGGGAGCAATAAATTTGACTAAATTAAATAAAAACCCCGAATTAATTTCTCAAAACTGTCACAAACTGACATAAACCAAGTCTAGTAATATAAAAACGTGAAGCTGCGTTTCGCAGTCCTCGTCTGGGGGTCACAAATTAAACACGAATTTCATCTCCAATTTGGCAACGCGGTGCAGTCTTTTCCTAATGACTACCCCGTAGCGTGACGCAACGCAACACTTTCCCCGAGAACCCCGAGGTCCGATCTCGCTCGCTGGTGGAGTTGATGAAAATTATTTTATGCAATTATTCCGATAACATCACCGTCGACGCTTCCGATCGATAATAGTACGGAAAACGTTCGCGCGTCGAACCCTCGCTAAAACCTGCGCACAAATCGTCGACAGTGGTGCGGTATTAGTAAATTGGGAATCAGCCATCGGAATTGCCGCCAGCCGCGGGAGGGCTCTGGTACGGTACGGCAAGGGAAGCACAAAAAAAGGGACTAGAAATGGCATACATTCTGCATTCTGCAGATGCTGTTTGCAATCATCACCTTCATCATCGCCGCATTCAGACCACGTTGCTGTCGGCGCGCGGATTGCACGTGCCGCCGAGATTATTATGGAATGGTCTTGCCCGCGGCCGTCGGCAGGCTCGGCTCGGCTGTTTGTGGAAATGCGGAGGGGAGGGCGGCCATAACTAGGCCGCGCACCGGACGCGGCGTTTAGATATGCAATGCTCATCATCATGGGTTATATACCTAAATACATTGGAAGCGGCGCTAATTTCCTATCATCCGAGCCGCAACGCGGGCAAATTGAAGACATTCGGCAGTTCATTAACGGCAGGATGATGATGATGCCATTTCAGGTTGAGGCGGAAAGAATAGTTTGCGTGCTGTGGAGCGACGGATTAGTGTAAGCCCCCCCCCCCCCCCACAGCGTGCTGACCTATGGCACCGCGTATCTGTTTCCCCAACGTTTCCGACGTGTGCGGAGAGTGGTCCAAATTTGTGACATCATTTCTATCGATGGAACGTGAGGTCCGGGGCAAAATACCAAGCCAAGAGGCGCCCGCCGAAAAAAATAACTATAATTGATACGGCTGTCCAATAATCCATTCGATCGCCAGTTCGCCACTGATCGGTCGATAATTTGTTTTCCGAAGGGCCGAACCGAAAACAGAAGGAAAACCGATCGGGACCCAATGACCCAATCTCTCGGCGGACTCGTCGACGGTCGGGGGATTTTCCGCCCGAGCTCTTGAAATAAAGTCCCACCGTAAACGTCTTCATCCGGTTGGTCCTCACCGACAAAAAGATAAAGCGGACCCCGGGCGAGCCGGCCCGGTGGCTTCCAAAGCTGTTTAGGAAACGTGACTCGATTGAAAGATTCGGTTCGTCCTCGTCCTCGTGAATTTCGTCCGGGTTTTTTTCTGTCTTATTTCAGCTTCTCCACAGAGGCTTTCTGCACGGCAGAGAGAGCTGATTGGGCGGCTCCAGCCTGGTTCACCCGCCTTTGATCTTGGTCGACTTTAATGTCCCGATGTGTGGTTGAGCGCAGCCTTTCGCGGTCTTCGGACATGTTTGACCCATTTCGTCGGATACATTCAATTTATTTGCCTTCTTTATACTCCAGCCGGCTAACGACGACGACGATGATGATGATGATGGTCGAGAAAATGGGAAATTGCACGTTTTATGGGGCGCATACATTCTGTGAGCGCCAATGTGGGCCGATCGCCAATTTTGGTTTCGATTAACGTAATTATAAATGTTGCCTATATTACTCTCTAATATATTGGATGTAGGCCGAATGAAGTTCTCCTTTTTACAGCAACGATTCATCACACAAACGTGGCCATTAAAAGTGTTATCCTTGATCAGCATTTTCGACACGATCACAGCATCGGGCGTGGGCCCGATTCGGTTCGTGCTCTATTTCTGATCTGTCAGGTTAGGCCGTACGTGCCTGACGTTGTGCGAACGTCTTGCGGATGGCGTGGCGCCGTTTGATTGTAAGAAACAAAGCAAAGCCTTTGTGGGAAGCAGTTTTACAGCGACCGTTTGTTATTGTGACGCAATCCATAACTCAACGCGAACCCGGCAAGGTGATGAAATTGACCCCAGTCAGGCCATTCAGGTTCTGGTTGCCCTTTCCGACTGCTCTGCAGCGCTGGCAGAAAACAGGTCCTGTCTCTAAAGAGCCAGGGCCGAGTCCCGTGGGAGAGATAATGATTGAAGCCACACCGTCGTGGACCACATAAATCCTCCTCTCGAGTCCACGCCGGCATCCACAGGTGAGCCACTGCTGATTCGCAAAACCACGCGGGACGCTGGACGGACCTAATACCGACCGACCGAAGACGTTCGGCGCGGATCCCGGCCACCGCACAAGCACACGGCAGCACCTTCGTGCCAGAAAGTTTATCTTGCCACTTAGCCGTATTGAGAAAAAGGGGTTTACCACCGTTGCCAGCGTGGCGGACACCTGGCACTGCGCGCTGGTGCTGCTGACCCCTCAGGGGAGCGTGGATAAATCATCATTTCTGTCCTTGGCACTCGGTTCCAACCACGGGCACGACTCTGTTGGCCAAGTGTTTGCTTCAACCGCCACTTGACACAGCGGGAAGACTCTCGGTGCTCGACTCTTCTTGGCTTGGCTTCCATTCTTCGGCCCGGGGAGTGTGATTTAGTCCGGCGCCCGGAGTCCCGACCGAGGACACCCGCAGTGTGGGAAAACCACATCCCAGCGCACACGGGATGGCTCATCGATACTGGGATTGCCAAATCGTTCCCGGGGTTAGTTACAAGTCCGCCGACCCATCCGAAGGACCGCCGTGCCAGCCGGTCTGAACACTAATGATCCATTTCGAACGGATAGCTGACTGGCCGGAGCAACAGGACCGGCACCGTCGGTGATCCCAACGATTAGACGCGAAAGCGAACTGTTTCGAATTTCGCTATGTGATTGAGTGTTATTTACTTAATTGATCTGATCCGCTAACGGTGGCCACCTTACCGGTTCTTTCCGACGTTCTTGACTTTGGTGCGGGAATTAAAGACCCTTGGCGGGCTTGGGTTAATGGGGCCGGGAGCAGTCAAGGACGGTACAGATAAGTGGCCCATGCTTGTACAGCACTTCAACGACCTTTTCGAATGCCCTAAGATGTTTAAATACTACCCTGCCGCAGAGAATTCCCCAAAGAGCGCTCGTTTCAAGGGGCATCCTTAATTATTCCATTTTAAAAGCAATAAAAACAATGGCTCGTATCGGACGTGGCGGCAAATTTCACACCATCCCCGAGCAAATCTATTGCGTTTTTAGACCCCGTGCCCCCCTCGAGAAACGTAGGCCCCACAGAGAAGCAATTAAAAAGTTTTCGCTCGAATTCCAGAATATATTAACGGTTGTCTAATTAAATCTAACTCCGGACGGGAAGGCGCCCCAATTTGCGGACCAATATGGTGTCTTGCGTGGGCTCCCTCCTTCGGCCGATATGTTTGATTTCCGACCCTCAACCAACAAAGCCGAGGACCGTCTTGCATCGGCCGTCCGTTGACCTAGGTGACGCAATGGATTTGCTGGCGCTTAGGGCGGACGACAGTTGCTGCTGCGCATCAACAGTTTGGCAATTAGATTCCGCACTTGATTCGACGCCATCTTCGCGCATTTCTCCGGACCGGAGGGCGGCAGTAAATGTCCGCATAAATTTACCACTTCGATTACGCCTCCCTAACGGGGCTGGAGCGTGTGTACGAGTCTTAAGCATTCTTTCGCACCCACACCGTGGAAGCGAGTGCGAGTGAAGAAGTCATAGTTTTCCGGAACGACAGAACGACATTATCCGGCGAAACGGATCCGCCGCCCTCGCCACCGTCGGATCTTATCTTCGTTGTGCCATCATCAAATGTCATATGCTGCAGTGCGTAGCAAGGGGCATTTTCCCGACACACCGCATCCGGTGTGGTAACTTTGGCACAATAAACACCTGTGTGACAAACGAGCGGTGGCAGCAGCTGGCGGCGTTCCCGTTACTCGGCCCGGAGTGTGGAGTGGAGGAGCCCTCCTCAAAAGGATCTTTGTTGTGATGATGGCCTTTCTTTCTGAACGCTGATCTTGAATTCACGGGAAGCTGATTTCGTGGAAAACCTAGCGAGTTGACAATGGGTGCGTCCCGAAAGGAAACCCATCGATCCTATCGGCCGGTTGATGAAGACTTTAAAGGGAGACTCGGTTGAATTGGTGGAAAATAGATTTTCGATGCGCCTTTTTTTCGCAGTGGTTCACCACTCTGTTTGAGGGCACGACGAGGACGACGGATGGCAAAAAGAAAAAGGCATTGAGCACCCCCCAAGAAAGGCGCGCGCCATTTGAAAGAATTTTCTTTTCGCTGATTTTTTTTCTCTTCCGTTGCACGCGGTGGCGGCGATGGCTTTATTTTATTCCACCATCCGAGCGCCCGAATTTCATTTCATCCTGTTTTGATATGCATTTAATAATATTTTCATTTCGGTTGGATTGAAGTCTTCACGTCCGTTTCTTATTCCGCGCGAAGATAGAAGTGGGATCTTTAGGGTTAGGGATGCTGGCAGCAAAAAACACAGCGCATTCGCGGTAAGTTCCGCCAGGGGCCCGAGGACCCGTGTCAAGGGCCGTGCCGGATGTAGCCCAGGACGTCTACGTTTACGGAAAATTGTAAATTCAAACCTTCACGGGGCGTCAAAAAAAAAAAGAACTCCGCCACCGAAACTAAAGCATCATTGGATTGCTTGATTTCCTCTTCGCACCGTGCACCGTCGTGCCGTGCCGAGGTTCGTCACACGGGGGAAAAACGGGCCCTTAGCAAACGGGGGCGGCCATTCTTGGTCGACATTCGGAGTTTGGTTTCTCGATTATCATTTTAATTCCCACCCAACACTGTCACTGTTGTCGGGCGCCCGGATTTCCCGGATGCCCGGGCCGGAGTGGAAATTAAAGCTGTCAATCACCGGACAGGGGACGCGGACTGGCTGGCTGGCTGGCAAGTTTGTCGGTCTGCGGATCGAACCCCTAACCCGCGGACGATGATATTGAATTAGACGAGTCCGCCGGAGATTGCAACCCGTTCCGTTCCGGTAGGAGTGTCTTGTAACGGGCACAGATTGAAAGGACACAGGTGTGAAATGTCTCGCTGCCGAGTGGGTGACAGTTGAAACCGAACAGCATCGAGACCATCTCGGTGGCAGAGATTTGGGCTGGGTGTCAATTTAACATTCTCGTCACACTTGTCTCGAAATCCATTCCCCGAGGACATGGTTCTCGTTTTTGATTTAAATTTTGCAATAAGAAAACACGCCGAGTGACTTATATGGCGCGTCTTCCAGCGTCAAACGTTGAAATAGGAACATCGGCGGGCAGTAAGTATCCAATTTATATTCCCCGTTACACGATAAGACTGGCCAATCCGGCCAGTGGTCAGTGCCGTTCCGTGCCACGAATCTCGCCCGGAACGATACATTCACCATATCTAATTTTACGCCCCGACTATCCTCACCAACAACGACGACGACGACGACGACGACGACTGCATCGGACCATAAATATTGCTTGCGACTGCATCGATGTAACGCGGTGCATTCAATTTGTGAACTTATCTGCAGCGCGACGCCCGGTCCGGCCTCCCGACCGGACCAGACCCGAGACCAAAGGGCCGCCCCAACGGCGGCGCTATTGGCATGAAATAGTGCGCCGAAGTGAAGCTGGCAGCTACAATTACTTCGCCGACGACCGGTGCTGTGGCGAGAAAACTCCATTTCCACGGGCTCTCTCCCTCTCTCGCTGGCGCTGTGAATTACAGAATGGCCAAACGCGGAGTAAATCATTTGCCGGCAAACTCTCGGTGGGTGTGATCTTCCTACCCCTTCCCACACGCCACCCAGGGAAGAGGACAGAGTCTCTGCTGTAGGTCACATCGTGACCATCCTCGGACCATCCGAGGCCGGTTATGCTGGCAAAAGATTCCGGACCCGAGTCGACGACATCGTTGCTTGCGATAAATTCCCGACGACCCACCTAACGATCATAAATATGTCATCTCACGTACGACCCTGCCCTGGGACCCTCTGCCGGGATATCTGTGGCCTTCCTGTCCCGGTCCCGTGCCGACCGGCCGACCTTGCTGCCGGCGGCCCCAAAACCGTGGTTGGCTTTTATTCTCCTTATCGTTACTGTTGTTGTTATTATTATTACTAACACAGTTTGGAGCACCCTTTTGGGGGTTGGGGGCAGGGACACGGAAAAGCGAAAGCACGACGCCCGGGAAATTGAAGCCCGGTCGTCCCGGTGCAGAGACAGGCTTCGGTGCAGTGAAAGCTTCGCGTAGGTCAGCGTATTATAAAGCAATTTCCCGCTTTTCCAGCGCCATAATGATGCACTTTACTGCATATGTGAGTCGCTCGGTTTCGCCATCGGCAGGCCAGCGAGTGACGACGGTGCAGTCAAGAAGTGGGAACCAGCTTTTTTTGTCTGTGTGTTACATAAAATTGGCACTATGAACCCTGTTTGGAAGTTGTAGTTGTAAAATTGGTGTCTCTAAACAATATTTAGGTGATTATTTGAGTTTGGAACTGACACCGTTTGAGTTCGACAATCCGAATTTGTCGTCAGCCCATTTTGCCTATCAACTATTAGGAGATCCAGATCTGTTACTCCGTAAGATTTGTCGGAATTTGTAATGGAATCTGTAAAGTACCCCTATCGTACTTAAATCATCGATTTTAATACGCGCCCGAAAAATAATTTATTATTTACTTAGTTTCAGGATAAACCATTTTGTCCATTTCTTCCGGCCCAGTGTGCGCGTTTCACGGGACGTTCCCGTAGCAGAAGCTTGCCACGAGAGATATGAAAATTCGTCATCCCATGCACGGCCCGTTCCGGGTCCCTTTCTGGAAAATGGAGGCAATGGAAAATTCATCGGGTACGCTCGGTTGACCATAAATGCAGTGTCCCCAGAAAGTGACCACCAGCCTGCCCCCTCTCGGAGCGAGTTTTTCATGGCCGTCCGGTTCAATAAACATTTCTTCTCGATTTCGATTCCGACTCCTGTCGTCCGGTCAATGATGAACGGCCTGGCTGGCTGGCTGGCTGGCTGGCTGGCCGGAACAAGTGCACTTTTCGTCAGCAACGACCCTCCAAAGCTCGCTATCGTGAATTCCTTTGCCGCATGCTGTATAATGATCATCACCACGGCGCGCTGACGATGCTGATGATGGTGGAGCAGAGAAAATGTGCGGTTTTCCACGGTATTCCGTCTGCCACTCGAGGAAAGCCTCAAAACATCGGTCGGAGGCGAGAGGCGTCAGACCACAAACGAGACCACAGCGTGGACTCCCCACCCTTGCTTGGTCGCAGCGGGAGAAGCATAAAAAACGCGTCACCTCCCGGCCCATCGACAGCCCCGCCCCGCTGTTGGACGGCGGAAAGGATGTCAACAGTCAACAGTCCGACCGAAGGAAAATAAAATCGACCGAGCACGGAGCGGAGCGAAAATTACATGTGAAAACATATTGTATGTACGTGTCATGTTTTATGGCCCTTCCCGTGGCCATAAACTGGGAATTTCTCAGTCATAAATTGAAACGATGCAACGCTCACGCGCGTTCCCGGCCCGGACGAGCTCGGGCGAGCCCGGTTTCGCTGGGAATGGAAAAGTTTTAGCCATCCGTTCGCGGTCGAAACCCTAAATTATAATGTTGTCAGGATTCGTACTCACTAAATCCATGTGGCGGGCGGCCGCTTTGACGCCGAAAAGGGGTTTGAATGCTACCGAAAGATACTTAAAAAAGTTGGAATGATACCGCGGTAGGAACTACCGCGGGCACCAACTTCAATTACTTTCTGTGCTCAAATGCGGGTTCTCTGGGGTTTCCGGGATCGTCTCTCACGCGGGGCAGACATTACGGTGGTCACGGTACGTGATGGGTTTTTGATTCATTGTTTGCCGAGTGGTTTGTAGAAAAAACGATAAAACAGCGAACCATGCGGTTAGAGTTGAGACTTGGCCCAGAAAATCCCAGATCTTCAAGCTTCGGCACAACTTTTACTCATTCTTTGGGTAAAGAACTCTCCACTGAAGAAGTAAACATTTCTTCCATTCTATCTCCCGGCCACAGAAATGTTCCGGTCAGAGTGTTGTCGGTCAGACTTAATGTAATCCCTGGTCAATGGCTGGGCTGACCGGGAACTGACCATCGCTCATTACGGGACCATTAGTTCGGGTCAATTTCGTCGGTGTCAAATAAAACGCAAACGACAATTCAATCAATCAACCCATCACAATCGCCCTCGTCCCTGCGCACGGATATCGGATCGGAACTTTCTCGGACATTTCTTCCGGGCGGGAATAAAACTGGGCGGTCCCTAAATTCTTGCTCACCACCACCACCGTCCTCATCAAACAAATCTGTTGCAGCCGCTGTGCAGCGGCTGTCAGTTAATCTCGGTTCTCTGCATGGGGTCGACTCCAAATCCTAGACCGCCTTGCGACTTTACGGGGCTCGTTAGCGTTTGATTGGTAGAAACCCCCGGGCGGGGGAATGGATAAACCGCCACCATGGCACCCTCGCCCCCCGGTGCAGTTTTTTCTGTTTTCTTCTGCACCAAATCCGCACCAAATGAGCCGCACGTGATGGAATCGGATTTCTTCAATCATTCGTCCAGCCGGGGGAGGCAGTTCAATGATCTTTGCCGATGCGCGCGTTGCAAGCATAAGAATGTGTTCCCGGTTCCCCCTTAGTTGGGTGCCATTTTCGGTAATATCTCGGGGCTCGGTCGATTCCGATACTAAAGGCGATTATAAACGGTCCTTGAGGACTCGAGTAAGACACGGCACGGAGGGTTGCGTTGCGGTATTAGTTTATTGCGAACTTAGTCCCCAGCCCGGCGGGCAAGGATTTCGCAGCTCAAGTGAAACGCGTTCGGTACGGCACAACACTTCCAACCAATGGCCAGTGCCTGCGATTGGATAAGGATCCGTTTGATGTGTTGGTCTTTTCTTCCTTCCGCATGAGGGAATGTTTCGAAAAGGGGACTCGGCCATTCGTTAGTGTAATAAGTGTATAAAGATTCCCGGCAAATGGTTGTTGCAAATTAAATTGAATTATTTCGCAAAAGGTTGCTCGGTAGCAGCGTTACTTTCTTACAGTCGCAAGAACAGAAGGACGAAAAATCATAAAACGTTTCTTTCGACACAAAGAAATGAAGCAGAAGCGATGCAATATGCCGCCCAGGGCACGAAACATAAGGCATTCTTCTTTTGTCCAGCATCGCCACGACGTACATTTGAACTCTGGCAACATCTTCCGGACATTATTCAGCCATTGATCCGGTTTACTGTCAGATTAGTGTCTCCGCGGAGACAGTGCACGTTGCGTAAGTTATTGGATGTAGGCCATCAGAGAACCCGGTTCTTGGCAACACAAAAATATCTCGCACGCATGCACGCCTTTTCTAGAAACATCTTTAATGTGCTCGCCCTTCCCCGAGGCAGAATACTGCCGGAAGGTGTGGCAAATAGTCACAAATTTTCTTACGTTCTGTGGCGCCCCCATCGATTGCTTGCGGCGTAGAGTCGCCCTTCGAAGTCGCTTACCTGCGAAGAAAGAAAAGGAAAATTACAAATTACTTCTCGCAATGAACCGTTTTCTTCGTGCACAAAGGCGAAGAATTGACTCATTTTCCGCTTAATTGATTCCGCGCGCGCGACACCGACGGACCGGGAAAGTGGAAAGCGAGCGGCGGACAAACAAACCAATAGGCCGGCTGGCCCACGACGGTGTACCGCCCGAAAGGTGCCACAGCTGATGGAGGTGGAAAATAGGAAAATGTATCCACACGTAGCACCGTTTCATCGACGCGGAACCGACACTGATCGATTTCGTCAGGATTGAAACGAATCGCGGCGCGGTTCGTGGCTGGGTTTTTGGGTCCTTCTTCTGCTTTTTTATTTTCCAAAAGCCGCGTGCGCTTGACGGTGTGACGCTGTTTTTGATTTCCGGTTGCTCCGCCGCCGCGAAGCCAAATGGAGTCAGTTACAACATCACCGAGGATTGCCACTGAAGGATTCTCGACTTCGGGAGCAGCAGCATCTGAATTCGGGAGCCGTTTGGGGAGTAAAAACGCAGAACCGTGTCGTCGTCAGCTTTTCCGGTCGACCGAGGAGATGGATCGTGTCAGACGACGGTACGGTTTTTGCGGGATAGATTTCTGTCTTGCGCCGTCGCCCAAGTGAAGCGGGTTTAAAATTTGGATGTAAATTTTTTGGGCTATTTTAATGGCGTACCGGTCCGGACCGACCGGGCGAAGAAGCCGTAGCAGAACCCATCCATCCATCCATCGTGTGGCGCGCACTTTCAACCGGAAGCCCGGCCCGACTTCTCGACCCGGTTCCGGTCTGCGGCATCACTTTCGGCACTCTCGGCACTCGAAAAAGCCGTCGCGACGCGCGGTACGCGCTTTTCGCAAAATATTTTCTTTCGAAAGGACGCACCCGAGAAGGGAGAAAACACCCGCCCCGAGAAAGCCCATGGCGGGATGGATGAATAAATATTGGAAAAAGGAAAGTAATCCTTCCATCCACTGCTGTGTGTGTGGCGCCGCATCGCCAACATAAAACGAGGCAAATATTTGCATAAACGTCCGCCGAAAATGACGCCATTTTGGATCGAGGGTGACGGAGGGGATGGTTGGTGTTGGTGTGGCCGCCAGACCGTGCGCGGATGTGGCAAATCACCTTTCTATTGTGGCCGGCTCTCGGAAAGCTGCGGTCGGAAGGCTCCGTGGCGAAGAAGCTACGGGTTCAAGTAGTGGCGAAGAGGATTTCCCTTTAACAGCCCGGAAGTTGGAGGCAGAGCGGACACACGGAGAGCCGGTGGTGGGACGGTGTGAAATACCATCGTGCGTACGCATCAACGTAAAAATGTGTACCTTCTTAGAAGATGCTGTAGAATGCCAATTTTTATCGGAAAGCCAATATTTTGTGGATGATTTTTATACGTTTTGATGTTTCACAACAAGCTTAATGAGGGTTTTGACGAAAGAAAGCCCACACAAGGACGCACCCGATGCTATGGCCTTTATAAAAATATCAAATGTCCCGGTGATTCGATGATATGTTATCAGCAGGACATTGTGACAGATGGTAATGACAATACTTTTCCTATCGGCAGTCAAATTTGTGTGTAATCATGCTGTGCCTCGTTGGCAACAGATGCTGATGCGATCGAAAACGGTATCATTATAGCATATCGTTTGGTCAGACGACTATACTATGACCTGAGAGAGAGCGAGAGAGACAGAGAACGATGTGTTGATAGCGATGCTGGCAGCAGCAGTCAACACCAAGATGTGTAAATGATAAGGTAAGCAGCTTTTGGACACTCCGAGAACCCCCGACCGAGACGCTGTGAAACGATTAGTGAAGGAAGTCCTCGAATAGACACAGAAGCAAGCGCAAAAAAGACTGTCCCATCCGGGCGCCCGGTCTCGGGTTGACTCATCTCGCAAACATCCCGATTACTATATGGACCGGAAAATGATGATGATGATGATTTTTATTGTGTTAAAGCCACCACCCGGCCCGTTTGGCCCGATGTCGGGCCACTCGGACTCGGGACCCCCGGAAGGTGGGCCGCTTTGCTGGACAATTGGACACTTTGGAGCTTCCGGCTGTGATGAAAAGAACCAGACAGAACCGGGATAACGGGCCGGAGGCTGCAACGATGGATCCTTGTTTTGGTTATCCTTTACTGCACGAAACAAGACCAACCAAAAAAAGGAAGAAGAGAAACAAAATGGATCATAAGAAAGAAGTGAACCATCAGCAACATATCTGATGCGTTCGCCTTTCGTGTCCAGTTTTCCATCATCCCCATCACGTCATCAGGAGGTTCGGGGTCCGAACGCGTATTAGAACATCGGGGTGGGATTGAAAATTGCGAGCTTCCAACAAGTACGGTGTGTGTGTGTGTGGTTCCTTTCGTGGTATCTTTCGATTTGGATTCTTCTGGGCGGCCGAATGTTGGTCCCCTTGCTCCAGCTTACCCGGGGGGCCGCTTTCCCAAGCCCGAGCCGTCGCAGGGAGGAATCGTCATGGGGAAATCCTTTGACGTCGGAAACAGTGACGTGGCTGACCCATGGTATGGCATTTGGAATCAAACGGTCATCTTGGATGGTTGCCGATTCGGGTTTTTTGTTCAGATTCTTCACTCGGAATCCGTTTTCTTTGTACCGTGTCTGTGGCCTGATGATGTCGGGAACGGAAGTCCCGACGGATTTGGGGATCATCGTTTTGAAAAAATAACTTTTCCTAACGTGTTCCCACACAGCTTTCAAATCCAATTTTCCTCGAACCATATGCAAAGTGTGGCGCAACTGTACCTGTTTTGGGAATTTCCTAGGGAAGCTCCATTTTTGATGTTTTATTTCGGGTATAAGGACTTCGGAACAATGTGCGAAAAAATGTGCTTCAGTACCAGTTACCCGAAAAGCATCACATGATCTCGTAATTTGATTCAAAAGCCATAACTCAACCGTTGCTGGATTGGTTTTCCATAATTGGGTCGGCAAATGGCTAACAATCGGACAAAAATTGAATCAGCAACTGGAAGGCGCACGGCACCGTGGTCCATTTGGCAATAATTTAATCTCGTCTGCGGTCCCCACTGCAGTGCCAGTCAATCATCATCACGCTCATCGCCGGCATCGTTGGTTGGTTTGTTTGCTTTCAGTGATTATCGATTAATCGAATTTAATGAGTAATTTCATGCCGATCAACCGAAAGAGCTTGAGCCTGGGCACGATATGCGCCATTGATCTTGAGGTACGTGCTGCACTTTGAAGTCTGCAAGGCCGGAGAGCTTTTGTGTCGTAGAGAGCCGGGAAGAATTTATGTCGAGTTCGTTTGCGGCTGCAGCCAGCATCCAGAGCGTCGGACTTGAAAATGTTGCTCCGACTGCTGACGACAGAGCTGATCGTTTAGCCTGAGTCTGAATCGAACGATTGCTTTTTGTGGTTCGACTTGCAGTTGCTCGGGGATTAAACCCTTCACCGGCACGCACACGATTCCGATTCCGACTCCGACTCCGATGATGATGATGTGAAATGCAAGCATTCGTCGGTAGTAAAGTTGTTAACGAATGCCTGGAGAATCCGAATGCCTACCGTGCGTCGTTGTCATCTTAATGGAGGACCGAGGCTCACGTACTATGGACGGCGGTACGTCTACCACGTTGTGCTGCAGATTGGCGATTATGTTGTTCATAAATATCACCTCTCGTTATGTCGTTTATTTAGCATGAGGCTGACGGTGTGGTCTTCGTGCCGGCCGTCGTCGTGTAGTTCTGCCAGGACGAGCATCACGATCCATTGAAGCAGCGGTGCCGCCTCGGAAGCATCGATTTTCTCGTAATGCGCTGCCCATACGAGAAGAAGTTTGCCACATTTTCAAGAACACACATTCTCACCCGACAGTTCTCGGAACGCCAGGAAGACCGAGTCTTGCGATGCGAGTTAAGCAGGGCACCGGAGTTCAGTGGTAAGTAAACGTGGATTAAGTTCGCATTATGGGGTAAGCATTTTGTCAACAGTGATTCGACGTGAAAGGACTTCCGGATGCATCTTCATTATAATAGTTGACAACTTAATACGAATGAGGGAATAAACCTCGTCGAAAAATTACTTCCTGAATATCGATTTTATCGTTTTAACCTGCGATTGCATTATTATACAAAACAAATCGAATCAAATTTACAGCTCAAACACCAAATTGAGGTTTGTTTTGCAACGATGTCGCTGGCATGGCATCGATGCAATGCCGCGCTGCCGATACCAATTCAACACCGGTTTGCTCATTCGCACGGAACAGTGCACGATAATTTCTATCAAAAACCCCATAAACTAATGTTTGCGAAGCATATTCACAAAACAGTAGCTGACCAATCTCTACCTCGCCAACCCGAGAGACCGGCAGAGACCGGCCATACTTCGAGCTGGGCGACAGATTTGGCATTGATTATCGACATACCAGCATACCGGAGTTGTGCGGAGGTAGTCGCTTGAGCCACGCTTATCTGATTCAGTCACAGGACCACTATCCAGGACTCCGGGCTGCGTCCCGGGGGCCAGTGGACTTCGACGGCGCCCGTCCTGCTGCAGCAATTATTCTGCGGTCCAGTCAATGGTTCAATGAACGCGTCAGTACGAGGTAGTGAGTAGTTGCCGCCGTCGGCTAAGGTGGACCCGGAGTGAACCGTAGCGGAGGCAGGAACAACAATGGCCGCTCGGACGGAATTGTTCTGCCGGTGCAGTATTTCAACGCCTCGACCATGTCTGCTTGGCCCTTCTTGCCGAAGGGAAGGGTGCCCGCGCTCAGTATATTTATGTTTATTTTATGCTCACCTCAGCCTCCCACCGACCAATCTTCCAACCCCTCGCGCCCCTCTCGCCGGTCGTTGTCGCCTGCATTCGGAATGGTGCGCGAATCTGGAAGCCATTTCGGTCGATTGCACTCCCGTACCCGGACCCCGGCAGGCCGAGTTCGTCTTAAGGCCAAGCCGTTGCCTAGCCGTCGCTAGATATAAAATAATATTACTTTCCGAGCGGCTGCCACTTCCGGTTGCCGTCGCGTATTACAACGCAGCGGAGCGGACGGTACACAACGCTAGGCACTACATTACCACCTCGTTCACCGGATCGGAGCTTCCACTTTTATTGTGGCGTTGTTATTGCAGTTTGAAAAATATTTTTCCAACGCACCCAGCCCCCTGGAATCCAGTCATCCCCAGGATACTTCACCGGGGCCAGTTGTTTGTGTTGTCGGTTTTATGATCTCGCCGCCGATGAGCCGAAATTGTGCTTCCCGTGATCGATCGATACACCCGTCGGTGAGCGGTTCCGCAAAAATTACGACTTTTGTCTGTTCAGGATGTAGTTTTTCATCGGAAAACCGGCCACTGGCGGCGAGTTTTTTTTATTGCCATCATTTCGGTTGCATTCGATTAGTTTAGCGGATCGATTCCATGGCAGCGATAATTAATTGCACTGTAAAGTGTGTGAACGATAGTGAGAGTTGGGAGATGAATAACAGCAAGCGCAGAACGTTCGATTTGCGCTTAAACTTTAATGACAGTACTCGATAAAAACTATCAAAGTCTATAATTACCCATCCGCAAGTTAATGATCGGCAAATAGTTAGGGGTTTTGATGTGTTTATCCAGAACGACCAGTGTGTTTTATTGGTGGCCCTTATATTGTGATCCAAAAATATAAATAAGATTTGGCCCTATTTCAAATCACGATTCGAGGTTAGAACCGACTCGAAATAAGTTCACACCGGTTCGATAACCGGTTGCGTATTATACGATTGATTTGAGTTTTTTAAACAACGAAAACGTGTACAAAACATCATAAAAGAACATAAAATGCATAATTTTACAACACTGACGCGCTAGTTACAGAGTTTAGCGGGATAAGAATTGAACCGGTTTAAAGCTGAACCGTTTTAGAAGCACACCGGTTTGGTTGACCGGTTATCAGAACCGTACAAAATTGCCAGCCAATTTTTATCTTTTCGAATCAAAGAAGGCCAGCATAGCATTAATTATCACAGTACAGCGAAACTTTCACAAAACTTTAATGTCCACGGCGCAAACGATCAAATTTCATCGTTTCGCGTAATCCTTTTGAAGATCCATGCGCTGATTCCGGTGCCTGTGACGAATTCGTATTCTCGATGCGTTTCAAAAAGAAACATTTCCACATTTTTATTTATACTTCCTCCTGTTTCTTCTTTCGTTTGAACAAACCCGGGGAGCTAGTTAATTGACGGCCGGGGCGGAAAATGAACGTAATTAATTAACATCGTTCCAAACGCAGACGGTGGCTGTCAAAGTTTCTAGCCGGGTAGGCGGGTCGGGTCGGACAACCGAGCGTGCTGCCGGCCGGCCGGACCGTGGAAGGAGTTTGATGAAGCGCCTTCGTTCGTCTTCGAATAAATGCTCTAGCCCCGAAATCACCACAGCCCGAAACGGGACTCGGCCTTTGATGGTTTGTTAAATGGAATTAAAAACTATGAGTAAAAAAACGCAGGCCTGCTACGACCATAAACTTTTAATCCCTTCGCCAGAAAGCGGGATCAGGTTGTTGGAACGTTTTCCCAAAAAGGTTGCCCGCCGATGAAAAAATGGCGCAGCGATCGGTGGCAGTAAGCGGATAGAGAGTTCACTCGGTCGCGCCAGGGCATATAACTCAAAGAGACACTGAACATGTCGAACTTCTTGCCCCACGATGCACCAGATTGTGTGTCCGCAGCAGTTGGTGCGCGCTCCTGGTGCACGTGAGGTATGAAAAATGCATTTGACATGTGATTGAGTTGCTGTGACGCATTCGAGGCTTCATAAATCGCACCAAACTGCCGCAGCCGGTGTCGTGTTTCAAAAGTGCCGCCTTTTTTGCTTCACGTTTAATGCTAAATTTGATGGAAAAAAGGTCCTGGTCACCGAATGCACGCAACGCAACGCGATATGTGGAGTTTTTTCGTTGGGAATTACCGATTTTTAGTAGCGCTTTTGGGTGCACAAAAACCTCTAAATCGGAGTTCCGAGTTGATGTTTGGGCTTGGTGCACTCCGGTGGAACACTGAACCGATCCGAGGGCTTAACATTTTATCGTCCGGCGGCTCGAGTGTAAGCCTCGGATTATATCCGACCTCAAGTGCAGTGTGGTCATGAGGATTGCACGCATTCCCGCTATTGTGGTCGCGATCGATTTAGGTTAATAGCTTTGAATATTTTTTCGGTTTTCAATAGCATTAGGATTGGAACGAAAATTCACCAAATGTTTTTTATATTAAATTCTTTTTAAGAAATTTTATATTATATCTTACGATTATGTAGTTATGTAAATTTTTCTCCGCGATTTGAAATAAAGGAAAGTAATAATTATTTGTAATGTTTAAAAGTTTCAGTAACTGAAACACGCAGTTGAGGACTTTCAAAACGACGGACACTGTTCGTAACACACTCAAAATCAATACCAGATTGGCATCATTTACTAAATTGCAGTTAGTTTGGACGCTTGTAAATGCCAAACACAGAACACAGTCAATAAACACAGCAAAAGATCACCATTGTGTGCAGTTCGCGTTGCAATATTCATGTACCGTTTTATGGTCCCGGCCCCCGGTTTGAAGATTGGCGCGCTCCACACACATTTTTTATGCCCTGCCCTTAGTTTTCCCTATTTGCACACTGTCTCTTTCGGTTGTTGCACACGGACACGCGGACATGGAGAGCATTTGTTTGTGGTTTTTGTGCCTGGTAGCCTGGTGTTCTTTTTTATTTTTTTAATAAATTCAAATGCACTTTTTTGCTGTCGGCCAACTTTCCAGCCGGTCAGCGGAAAATGGTTGGCCCTTTATGTTGAGACCGACCGACAAGGGCGTGATGCATCGTCGTCGATGCATGATTTGCGTAAATGATTTTTGTTTTTACGATTGTAAGCCACCATCCAACCGTTCCGATCGGAGTTGATGGAAAATGATGGAATTGTTTAACACGCGGATCGGGTCGGCAAAAAGTATGAACCATAAATGAGGGATGCTTTTCATAACGATACCGTTACCACCGCTGGGTACGTGATGGCCAGCAGACCGATGGGGCAGACCGATCGCTTTAATCCTTCCATCTGTCCGCTTGACGGGCGAAATTAATAAATTGGTCCGTGATTTTTATCCGTCGCGCTCGGTGCACGCGCGTCCACCCGGGATTTATTGTTTTATTTAATAGCCTTCGAACTCCGGACTTTCCGGCCGGTCCCGATTCCCGGGTGAACCACCGTAATCAATTATGCCGCTGATTTGAGGCGCTTAATCGTGAATCGTTCCGTGCAACCGGAAGCATTTGTTCACACCCCGCGAACCACGGCCGCGCGGTGCACATTATAATTGATTCGGATTATTAATTTTTAATGCGCCCCGTCCGATGCCGTGTGATGTGGGTTTCGGGTTGTCGGGAATATTGATACGCCACAGGCCGCCCCAGCGGCCACGGCGTGCGCTTAGGATAACCCGTTTTATGCGGACCACATTTACAAGTTAATCGGATTGTTACGTGTGGTCAACGTGTCATAAGCCCCGAGGAAGGTGAGTGTGTTAAAAAAGCACGGTCTGGGTGCGGTCGGTGCGGGACAATCGGTATGTTGTGTTTGCTAATTTCATCGACAAAAGGACGATCGATTTTAGCCGCGGATGCGATCATAAGCCATGTGTTTTGGTTCCGATAAATACATTAATCATCATTCAAGGTCGGAAAATTCGAATGATTTAAACATAACCAACAATGTTTTAGGTCAAACTAACAAAAATCTAATGATAAACTTTGGGCCGGCAGTTTCACTCCCCCACAATAATCGACCCGTGGTTCTTATCACAGAAGTGACCACCGTGACCTGAGCTGACCACGCAATTAACCTGCCACTAGTTTTTACCGCTCAACAGCGCACAGGGTCGGTCCGGTTTTCAGGAAGGGCGAACCCTGCCGGTGCTGCATTAAAACGCATGACTCTCTTGCCGGGACAGCGAGAGCCCGCCACCGGGGACATTAAAATCGAATTATTTTCTCATTTTCGGTCTCATTCGATAATAATTACCGTGATTGTACTTCCGGGTCAGACGGTTGCAGTTCATGCAGCATCGTCATTCGGACAAAGAAATGGTTTCCGTACGAAAACATTCGACTCCAAAGGGAGGCCAAGGGTTTCCGGGGTCATCTATAAGCCACGCTAAAGTTATCTTACTTTTGACGAGAATTTCTCAATAAAGAAAATAATTTGAACGCTAATATAAATTAATTGTTTTAATGAATTTGGGCCATTTCTTGTAGTTCCCGCCTTGCATATAAATTCGGTATCTACGCGGTGGGTCATTTTCTTCTAGCATCACTTAGGCCCCACCGAAAGCTGTCAATTTTATTGCTCGCTTATGCTGCAACTCATAAACCAGCGACGGCGGCGGGTCAGGGTTTTATTTGCACTCTGCCGGCTGACACCAAAGCCACATCCCACCTATCATCGCTCCGGTCAGCGATGAGATGGTAAGATTTTTCACTTAACGACCGTGTTCAACATGACCACCTTCACCGTGGCTTCTTGCCATCGTGTTCTCCCATCTTCGGATGCCATTACATCGCAACGTGCCCCGGCCGGGGGCGATGGTCGATGGTTCGCTCTAGTCGAAGTTGTTTAAATTTATGCTGTCTCATGGCGCAGAGTTCCCCCCTCACACTAATCCGCCCGTCCGCTGGGGGGCTGGGGTTTCCGGTGGCACGACCCCGGCTGGTTACGCGCCTTAATCTTCACGCAGGCGGGGTCCAAATTGAAAGAGTGAAAGCTCCTGAAAGGCGAAGGACGATTTACGTTTTATGATGTGCGTTCGTGCGTTACACTTTCTACGCAGGGACAATCGAGAACGGCCGTCGGCGGACGGTGGCGATAGGACAACAACAACGACCGTTAAACGGGCGGAGAAAATAAAGAAATGCAATAAAGCAATAGAACCATCCGGAGGTCCCGGGGTCGTGTGGTGGCTAAACTTTTCTTCCCCATCGCGTCGCGATGGGCCACCCAGTGACGAGTCATAAAATGGGATTTGCAGGGACACTGCGCAGCGGGAGTCCCGGCCGGGCACGGATCAGTGAGTGGCAATAAAAGTAGCTAGTAGCGGACGCCTTAGTGGCACGTATTGTTTGATGTATATTTTTTTATTATTGAATTTTTCAACGACCCCCCAGGATGGGCCTGCGTGCGAACAGTTCGGTCGTTGATCCTTCCACTGGAAGGATAAATTATTCTTCGGTGTCAATTGAATGGTGCGGACGTGAGATAATCATGCCGGATTACTGTTGGAGTGTGTGGCTTCGACCCGGAAGTGGGACACTGGAGCACTCTGCTCAGAGAGAGGGATCCTCGTAGAACGACGCGTTTCAGTGGGGCCGGAATGGACACCGAAGCGCGAATGTTAATTGCTTGCGGGATCGCCATTTTATTTGATTTATGCTCTGCGAACAAGAAGCCAGCGCTATTGTTGTGGACCCTCCGTAACAAGTTCGCACATCTTTTTTACATCAGAATGTACTTTCTTCGGCTCCTCGCTCGGTAGGTTTATTTGGGGCGAAGAAGCTCATTAAGCTTCAGCGCAAGTTGCTTTCAGCAACAGACTTTCCCAACAACCGTTATGTGCTTTCGAACGCCCATGGGCTCCCCGCACGACGGCAATGCATCCTGCCGTGGGAGAAAGTGTATTGTTTCATCATAATTTCCAACTTCCAACTTTCACCGTTCGGCAGGGGCCCGGGTCGAAGCCGTGGCTCCCTAAATTGAGTTAAACGAAAGCAATAAATTTCAACTTACGAAACAATTCAATCCATTTCCGCCGCCAACGGCCTCCAAAAATGGGATGCAAAACTTGTTCCTGCGCTCCGCAGAACGCAATCGAAGGATTAGTTTCTCGCCCACCGCCACTATCGGTGGCGCTATCTGCTGCGCAGAGGTCGGCCCCAAACTAATATCCCGTGGCAAACACAAAAGCCACGTGAGAATTGTGTGGGGTGTGCAAACTTTGTTGCGCCACAAACTCGGTCCGTCCGTCCGGCGCGAAGAAAGGGCCCGCAGCAACCCGTGTCTTGGTCCGTGTCCCCCTTGCCGGAGACTTTACGGAGACTTTGTGACCCTGCTGCTTTTAGGGAGGCGAAGCTGCTAAAGTTAAGCGACAAAATATTCACCAGTAATCGACTTTGCACGACTCCGCCGAGTCGAGTTGTTTTGCACTCGGAGCTAACAATGTTCGTGACGTTCTATACATGCACTTGACGCTGCGCAGCCATTCTCCGGCAGTCGGCAAGCGTCGGTTCCGGTTCCGGTGTTCCGGTATCACCTGCATCTCGTCGTCCTGAGTTATGCAACTTCACCGGAGGTACACAATTTGGGCTACAATCTAATTTATCTGTCGAGCGTTGTATGTGTGAGATCCGGAGTTGGCCGCGAGAGGACCCGGAAAACCGGAAAGGGGTCCAAGCAGTTCAAGTGGCTTCTTGGGACCATAAAGCTCAGTTTATCAGCCTTCCTACGATTACCTCGAATCCGGAATGACACCGAAATTGCTCGGTGGTTGCTGGCCATATGTTAAAGCAACCGTCCGCGTCCATTGTGAAACCCCAGAAACCCGTAGCTCAAAAGGACAGGTAAGTTCTTGCTTTCGCAGTGGCAACCCGCCACGAGGATGCACGAGGAAATTGAAGTCAAATGATAATGATAATATATTTCAATATGAGATTAATAACTTACGGCCAATAAGCTCGGGCTTAGGGCTTTGTCTCAGAGCAGTAGGGACGGTCCAAAAGGAGATAATGAAGGCTGTGGCATTGGTATGGTATCTAGTAAATCATTACTTTGTACTGGCAAGTCTCAGCGTTGGGTCGTCCGGCAGCAGAAATGCACTCAAACTCAAGCTTACCCGGTTACAGCGTAGTCGTTAGCAGGACTAGAATCCCACTTGAAAGGTACGGGATCAACATTACTTACAAGCCAAAGCTGCTGCTGGCAATGATGATGATGATGCCAGCAGATTGTCCTTGTGGGAACCGTAGGTATGCGCCAGGCAGAACGACAGCAACTCGAGGAAGCACAATTAATTTTACATTGACATCGTCGGCACTAATCGTTGCTGACAGTGAGAATCAAAAATTCAGCAGCATTCCGGAACGTTCGTTCGGAACCAGCTGCAGACCTTTGATCCCCGGAGAGCTTTAGAAGTCAAACGATGTTTTCATCGCGACGGGTGTCAATTCCATTTCGGCAAACAACTTGATTCGGGTCTTCGGCAGTGACAGACGTTCAGTTGAACGACTTTGAATGCAATTATGAAAAGCAAGCTCTCGGAGTTTATTAATTGCTAGCAGTGCTTCTTGGATTTGTTGCCATCCGATCCGAACTGAATAAAGTTCTGTGAGTAAGATCGTTCGATACTAACCTCAAATTGCTTGGTTTAGAATTATTCGAAAATATTCTTTCGGATTAGATGGACTAAGCGGATAATCGGTGATGCACTAGGACCCTTGTCCTACACGGTTCAGGTACGTACGGCCGAACTCTGTCTAACTCCATGTACCAGACTTGCCCAGGGCCTAAGCGGAGCGTAAGAAGAATGTAATAAAAACAAAATACCGAAGCCCTTCGAAGTCGATTTAATCCTTACGACAATTTCCGTCTAACTTCCGCCAAACTTGTCCTCACGCTCACGTCGGCCCCACTCAAAAGGGTTCGTAAGCCATCCAGAGGACCTGAGGCTTATCCCGGTACCATTTCGGTATCGGGGCTTGTGAAGAAGATATAACTTTTCATTACGCTGATGTTTCGTTTAAAATTTATTATGCTACCCTCTTGCGCCAAGAAGCCCCGACGATGGCCCTGTGTGAGGCCCTTGGTTAGCGGAGGAATTTATGTTCCCACCGAAAGGACGACCCCAAAAATGGTTGAACTGATCAACGTTACAAGGACGACGACGGGTTGATCGGAGCAGGAGAGCAGCGAACATTATTGCACACCATTTAGTGCCGAACGGGGTGCGTATGGCGGGATGGGTTTAATATCTTTATTGTCATTTTTCGAGCCGTACCTGAGAGGAATTCGGAACGGCCTGACCCAACACTGATAGCAAACGGTTGTCGAGACACCCGGCGCTGCTTTCTTGCCTGCTACGAATCAACTTTTTGCTCGAAACGCTTGCCAACAGCTTAGTTAACACGAGCTCTGGCGGTGGCTGATATTGAAATGATTAAGTAATCAGACAATTTATAGCGCATGCGTTTCTGCGTTTCTTGAAGAAACGTATGGAAAAAAACCATTATTTTCATAACTAAAAGTATTTTCAGAGTGGGTCTCGTTCGCAAAAATTCACACGAACTGCTGCAGTCTGTCGTATTGCTGCCTGAGAGAGACCAAAACTATGACAAATATTGTGTTGCGGGAATATGTTTTGTAATCCTTCGCTTGCATCGACCCAACCCGCTCTGCACAAGAGTGGTCGCTATCTTGATGCTATGCTACGATCCACACCGAAACATTTGCACCTTACACAGCACGTAGTCAACGATGGTTCTCTCATAAAGAAACCCACTCTGGAGTGTCGAGGAGCCGCGAGTCAATGCCATTTTTTATGTTGCCTCTCTAGCATAGCTCGAATCTAAATCAACAGTTCGTTCTATTGTTTCGTATTAATTCTACTTTATTTCATTTGTACACACACACATACACACGCGCGCTTGCTTACCTACTCACACCTCCGTCTAACTTCGGTCGCTTCCACACTGCCACAAAGAATATCACGCAGCACGAAGAGGAATCTACACTTTTCTTAGTCTTTCTCTTAGTTTCCCGTCATCCGTCCGTCTGTTGTTGTTGTTGTTCGTTCCGTTTTTTTTCCTAGGAAAAGGATCACCATCAGCAGGACCATCCGTCGGAACGCTACTGGAAGCACACGGCCCCGATCTCGATCCAGAACTCCTGGTTCGCTTCGCGGCCAATGTCCCGGATCGCGATGTCGATGATGGGCAGTCGCATCGGTTTGTCCGTGCTGTAGCTGAGCACCGACTGGGCGTAGTGGGCCGTCCGGTGCTGGCAGTCGTCCTGCAGAGCGTCGTACCGCAGCCGCTGCGGGCCACGGGCCGTCAGTTCGGCGTCGTTCCAGGCGAGCAGCTTCAGACTCTGGCGGTAGCTGTTCTTCTCCTTGTTGAAGAACGCCACGCTGTTGCGGCAGTGATAGGTTATGTTCTGGGACGCGGTCGCCGACAGGAGCTGCAGGAAGCCGATCTGGTTGCTGTCCGACTTGTACGTGATTTTCATGCCGTCCTTCAGTTCGCCAAGCCACACTTCGTCCTCGTCGCCGTCGTACGCGAGCTCCTTCGTGCGCAGTGGCTGCGGCAGGACACAGGAAGCCCTCCGTTCGGCGTCACAGTACACCAGGATGGCATCCCGGGCGTCGCCCTCGTTCGGGTCGATCCAGTAGTGGCCGGAAGCGAGCTCGGGATGGGCCGCAAAAAGATCGCGGCACGTCTTGGCCGGTGAACCCTGCTTCCCGTCCGGCTTCTTGAACGTCCCGAAGGCGGCCTTCAGCTTTTCGTACGCATTCTCCACCAACTTCTGGCGCTCCTCGTCCGTCAGCTCGAACACGCGGCCCAGGTTCATCGGTTCATCGGCCATGTTCGGATCCGGTCCCTTGCTGTTGCTCATCTGGCCGTGGCCGAGCAGAGCGGCAAGGGCGGCCGCGTCGTAGCCCACTCCGTCTCCCGGCGGACCGGGCGGTCCTGGAGGTCCCGCTTGTCCCACTGGCCCCGGTTTGCCATCGTTGCCGGGGGGTCCCCGTGGTCCCGCGATTCCCAGCATTCCCTGCGGTCCGACGGTGCCGTCACGTCCTGGCGGCCCCCTGGGTCCCGCCTCACCCGGTTTGCCCGATGGACCTACACCGCCAACGTTACCCTTGTCGCCCGGCGGACCGGCAGTTCCCGGCAGTCCCTGCAGGCCGATCAGTCCCCGGTGACCCTTCGTGCCCTTGAGCCCCGCTTCGCCGTTCTCTCCCTTTGGACCCTCCAGACCCGGTGGTCCCGGTTTTCCGCGAGCCCCCGGCGGTCCGTCGACTCCGATGGGTCCCGTTTCTCCACGCAACCCTCGCTCACCCGTCTGGCCGAGGGGCCCTTGTTGGCCCGGTGGTCCTGGAAGGCCAGGAGCCCCCGGTGTGCCCTGGGTTCCGGGGTTTCCGATCGGTCCCTTATCGCCAGCTCGTCCTGCAATGCCCGGTGGGCCCGTTTTTCCCACCATTCCTTCCGGTCCGCTGTCCCCGGTAGGTCCTGGGGGTCCTGCCGGACCCAGTGGCCCGGCCGGGCCGGGGGGTCCATCGTTGCCCGGTTTTCCCGGGTGCCCCGGTTCTCCAGCCGCACCACGCAAGCCACGCATCCCTTGCGCTCCACTCGGACCGGGCAGACCCGGAAGGCCTCTGTCGCCCGGCACACCGTGAGGTCCTTGATTTCCCGGCGGCCCCGCTGGTCCATCGCCGCCGGCGTCGCCCTTGATGCCTTCTGCTCCCTGCGGCCCGGGCATCCCCGGGGGCCCCGCATTTCCTGGGCGACCCGTATCGCCCGGGTTGCCCTTCATACCGTGGCTGCCCGGCGTACCCGCCTGTCCCGGATTGCCAGTTTGACCCTAGAAACGATACGAAACAAAGGGCTTTAACAGCTGCGGGGCTGCGAGAACGTGCACACCCCGAACAAAAAAGGCACTCTTTTTCTCCATACTGAGACGAATTTTTTCGCGTGGTACTCATTTCTCACCAAAGGCCAAAAAGAGAGCGCAACAGCGAGCAATATTTCTTCTTATACATGTTTTGAAGCAAATTTGGTGTTAAAGAAGAATTACTGTCCAATTTTTCATAAGACATACTTAGTGCCGTTTTCCGTATTAGAAGAAGTGGGGAAAAAATTGGACAAAATGGTAGAGGAAGGAGTTTTAGTACCTAGCCAGACATCAAGACATGGCTCAGTTCGCCTATGTCTTGATGGCAAGGCAACGATAAATAGATTCTTGTCAATGGAACATTATCCATTACCAAACATAGAAAAAATTTCTAAACCAAGAAAAATCTAAAACAAATGAGTCCGAATACTTATTTGATTAATACTCAAGGAAATCGATTAGTAGACGTAAATCAAATAAGAAAATATCATAATCCTGGGTTACTAGTCAACCGCAGTGTTATTGATTAGGAAGTAAAGTCTAATAACGAGATAAAAGATTATGGTAGGAAACGCAAAAGAAGTGAGTCAAAGCGCGCTCTACTAACGCAATCCCGGCCATAGTGAGAGAGGTGCTCTTACAGGTTGAGATCTGCGACTAAAAATAATAAAAATTGAGTGCTTTTTTGGTTCGGGACCGCTTCAACACTCACAATGGGTCCTTGGTCTCCCGGTCGTCCTGGAGTGCCCATCGGTCCGGTTTCGCCGCGCAGTCCTGGCTCCCCGCGGGCTCCCTTGGACCCGGTCAGTCCAATGAATCCTTGGGGTCCTGGTTCGCCCGGCACTCCCGCGAGGCCAGAATTGCCCTGTTCGCCCTTCAGTCCCATACTGCCTCGGTCTCCCTTCGAGCCGGGTACACCGACGGGACCCAGGGGTCCGGGGAAGCCTTGGAGACCTTGCGGCCCCACCGCTCCCCGGTCACCGACGACCCCGGGAGCCCCAGGTTCACCGTGGGCACCCGGTGATCCGGGTTCTCCCTTCTCCGCTGGTTCTCCAGGTGGCCCCGTTGGTCCCATCGGTCCCTGAAGACCGCGTTCACCAAGGCGCCCGGCAGGACCTTCGGGGCCCGTCGGACCCGAACTGCCGCGCTCTCCCTTTTCTCCGGCGGGTCCTGCGAGACCTCGCAGCCCTGGGAGGCCCACCATACCGGGTGCTCCTTGATGTCCTTTCATTCCCGTAGCTCCGGATGGACCCTGCAAAATGGAGTCGGAGTGGTTACACGTATCCAACCACACCCCCCGCTGGTCTTACCGGTGGTCCATCGTTGCCTTGGGCTCCCGTTTCACCGCGAACCCCCGGCGTACCCGGAGTACCAACTGGTCCGCGTTCGCCCGGGAAACCTCGCTCGCCCCGTATTCCTGGCTGGCCCGTTGGCCCCGGTGATCCTGGCGGACCATTCTGCCCGTCCTTGCCTTGGGCTCCTGGGTTGCCTGGCGTTCCCGGTAGACCCTGGAATCCACGCGGTCCTGACGTTCCCGGTGGGCCACGGTCTCCATCGTTGCCGGGTGGGCCCGGGGGGCCCGGAATCCCGGGCGGTCCGTCTTTACCAGCGTCTCCTCGGGGCCCTACGGCTCCCGGTGGTCCGATGTCACCGTCCTTGCCTGGTTCGCCCGTGAATCCTTTGTCACCGGGCATACCGATCGGTCCGGGCAGACCCTGAAGTCCTTGCGGGCCCGATTCGCCCACTTTGCCGTCCGATCCGGGCAGACCCCGTTCCCCGGGTGTTCCAGCTTTTCCCTGCGCCCCGGCACGTCCCGGTTGTCCGCGTAGTCCTTGAATGCCGGGCGTTCCCGGTGGTCCAGGATCTCCGGACGATCCTTTCGGACCGGTGGGCCCCATAGCGCCACGGTCTCCCGATTGGCCCTTCACGCCTTGCGCTCCGTCGGGGCCCGGTAGACCGGGCGACCCCGAAAGACCTCGTTCTCCCTGCGGACCCGACAGACCCGTGGGACCCTTCATGCCGCGTTTGCCTCGTTTACCTTCCGGGCCGACGGCTCCCGGTAGCCCACGGGGTCCTGGTACACCGGCTTCCCCCTTGATGCCGGCTTCGCCTTTGTAGCCCCGCTCCCCGGGCAGACCCGATTCACCCTTCGAGCCGACGTCGCCTGGACTTCCGTTGGCCCCCGGCGCTCCGCGTGATCCTGGGAACCCGGGCGGTCCGGCATTCCCCGGCGATCCGGGGCTTCCTTTATTAGCGTATTACAGAATGCAATAGTTGTGTTAGTGTGTTAAGTTACCATACGATATGATACGTCCAATAGAGTCAGTCTATAACCAGCCACCAAAGTGTCAAGATATAATAGTGGCGACGAGGATAAAGTCGAAAAGTCGAAGTCAGGTCAGTCTCGTCAACTCAAGTCATGTTGCTATGGAATATTCCATAGCAACCACGAAGGAGTCGTAAAGATGAAAATGAACCTAGGAGAGTTATTTGGTGGAAGGGGTCTAAGGAGGTACCGAACTACCAAGGGTGTGCGTTCGGACTATTTTTAACGGAGCCAAAGTCAGGTGGTGCGAGTTTTGTCATGTATCCAACGGGAAACGAAAAGGGAAGCCGATCGAATACGTCACCGGGAAACGGAGGAGTAACGTAAGGTGTGAAGGAAAACTAAACAATTACGTCACCAGGAAGCCCGATCCTCTGAAACGCCGGATAATCGTGAAATGAGGATGAAATGAGGCGTGGCAACGCGCGCCGGGAACAGCTAGTAGGATATAATGGTTGTGGTTTAGCACAAACGTGTGCTAAATCTGCTACGGGGGCCCACCGCGACTGACAACGCGTGTCGGTCGCGGTGGTAACGGCGGTAACGGTCAGCCGTCAGCGTAAGTGTCATTGCGGACACGCGGTGACCGGATACCGTCTGTGATAAGGCCCGGGTGAGTGCCGAGTACCCTGCGTGGGTGACTCGGGACTCACCCACGATCGACGCCGATACCGATCGGCAGTGTGTGTTCTTCTCGCGACCGTTCGAGGGTCTACGTGCGAAACCTCGACGGTCGGATAATATTAGAATATTAGAATAGTATAATTGTTAGAATAAACGTGACGTTGCTTTCGTGCAAAAACAGGTTGTGTTAGTTTTAAGTTACCATACGATATGATACGTCCAATAAAGTCAGTCTATAACCAGCCACCAAAGTGTCAAGATGCAATACCTTTCTCGCCCGACGCTCCATCTTTGCCCGGCGGTCCATTCAGTCCCGGCTCACCCGGTTGCCCCGGGCGTCCGGATTCTCCTCGCGGTCCTTGCGGCCCCGAGCTCCCTTTTGGCCCCATCGCGCCCATATCACCTTTGGCACCGTTGCTACCCGGGAATCCCGGTGGTCCAGGCTTCCCGACGGCTCCCTAACGATACGAGAAGCAGATTAGAATTGCAGCAGGCATCAGTTGTCCTTTTCGACCATGTTCGGTCGACAGTAGATATTGGACTAAGCGCATACAAAGGGAAAGCCCTCTTTATAGACTTGCGAGGTATCGGGGTGTCTTTCCCGTGCAGTACGCCAGGAACGTAGGAACATATAAATACGCTCCAAAAATAATGATTAAAGACAATCGCAGAAAAAGAGGGCGGCGACATAGCCGGGCCAGGTATACAACGAAAGAACCATACCTCCACAGGATGCTGCGTGGCCCTTAGAACTGGGAACTCGGTTGCTTACCGGTGGTCCAGATGGTCCAGCGATTCCGTCGATGCCTCGCAATCCTGCCGGTCCAGGTGGTCCCTCACGTCCTCGCTCGCCGCGAGGTCCAGCAGGTCCCTGTGGAAGAGAGCGTAGTTCCTGATGCGGTCTCACTCACCGCACGCCATGCTGATGCTTACCACGGCCCCAGTAACTCCAGCAGGACCCACGGACCCCACCGATCCTTTCTCACCGATGGCTCCGGTTTCTCCTTTCATTCCCTCCGGGCCGGGCAACCCCTGGTGGCCCTTGAGCCCGGGCACACCGGGCATTCCGGGTAGGCCACGCGGTCCCGTCATTCCGACCGGTCCTTGAGGTCCCGTTTCTCCATCGTCTCCGGCGGTGCCATCCTTACCGGGTGGCCCCGGTAGCCCTCGGGGTCCCGGCGGTCCACCGACCCCCGGCGCTCCCGGTTCTCCTGGTTCCCCGCGAGTTCCCTGGAATCCTTGGGGACCGGTTGGGCCAGAGGGCCCCGGTGGACCGCGTGGCCCTACCGGACCGACTTGAGCCTGCATAAACTGAAAGTTCTCTGGGCCCGGGCCCTTATCGGGTCCACCCATCGAATCCTGCAGCTGCTGGGTGTAGAACGTGAGGTCCGGCGCGGGACCTGGTGGCCCCGGGAGCCCAGGCACACCCGGCGTGCCCGGAACCCCCGGTTGGCCCACTTCACCGGGAGTGCCAGGTTCACCGAAGGGGGCCACCGGTCGCTCGGTGGTGGACGTGGTCGTCGACGTAGTGGTGCTGGTCCGCGGTTCCGGTGTTACGCGAGGGCAGTCGGCCTCGTCACACTGGACCGACCCGTTCCGGCAGCGGCACGTCGCACAGCCCCGGTAGCCCGACTGGAACACGTCGTTCTCGCGATACCACGTGCCCTCGTGGTGGCACGTGAACGGCTGCACGATCGCTTCCGGTTCCGGAGCACGCGGCGTGGTGCTGCTGGTCGTCGATACCCGCGGAATCTCGTCGTCCGGCTGCCGGAAGCCGTGCTCGGGTCTACGCGTTGCGCCATTTGCTGCAACAGTCCACACGCGTGGGGCAATAAGTAATGAAACTCAAGGGACATTCAAGCTGAGCATAAATCGTTTACTTAATTGAATTAAAGACGCAAAAATTCAATAAAAATTAACTCGCCCTAGCCTTCAACTAATAAGTCAACTTATAGTGTAACTACATGGTGCGTATTCACGACAAGGGATATTTAAATATTAGATAACTCCGTCACCTGTCAGTCGATTTTGACACATCAGCCAGATTCTGAAACGTCAGTCTACGCAGTTTTGGCCATGGATAAATTTACGGCAGAACAGCGGGCTAAAATTGTAGCGCTTTACATTGAAAATAATCGTTCAACTGATAATGATTGAACTGATAATCGTAAACTGTGAAAACTGTGCGTGCTTATTGCTGCCGAATATCTTTTGACTTCTTTCTGTGGCGCTATTTGAAGAGTAAGGCATAATGCCAGCCAACCGAAGACCATTGAAGAACTGAAATCTAACATCACAACGGAAACTGCTGCTATTACGCACGAAATGTTGTCAATTACAATGAAAAATGCCCAAAAACAATGAAAAATGCCCGCTTTTTGTCTGTTTAATGAAGGCGGTTATTTGAACGATATTGTACTCTGTGTGAATTATCAATAAACGACATTCTATACCCTAAATAAATCTTGTTCATTTGCCAAATTTGACTGAAAAACGGCGGAGTTATCCAACATTCAAATATCCTCTGCCGTGTATACGCACCCTGTATATTTGTGTATCGATCGAGTAAGAAGAAGTTGACCGTTGGACCTTGTGTTGAAGTGAACTTCATATTCGGTTATTTTTGGGTTTGATGGCCAAAATTTCACACCATTCTGGAGTCCATTGCTTTCAGCGAGAAAACCTTCAGCCTTGAGAAGGGAGCCCTTTGCAGGGTGCAAGTAGACCATCACTACTAGCATCTGGCCTCTAGTGACGTCACCGGAAATTAGTTCATTCGTTCCAGCTCAAGCACTCATTGACAGACTTGTAGAGCATTGCGCAACGCCACATTCCAGTGACTGGTTGGAGTGAAGCAGCACATGTTTGATCCGTTAACCAGATGTACCCCTCGGAGGTCACAACTCGGGGTGCCAGATGGTTTTGGGATTTGGTTCGCAAAAATCTCAAGCCCCGCGGCACCGAAAGGAGGAGTTTCACACTCACCATTTTCCGCCTCGTAGTCCGGATCGGGGCCGTAGTCGTAGTTGTCCCCGTAGTCGTACTCCCCGTACTCCGGCGCCTGCGCCTGCGGCCGATCGGCTTGCGGACGATCGCGCGGTTTCTTCAGATTCTTCGTCGCCAACTTCGTCGCCGAGGCCTTCGCCCTACCTTTCTTGCCCTTCTTCTTGGCCGGTTTCGACGTCGCTGCCGCCGTCACCGGTTCCTCCTCGCACCGGATGTGGTCGGCAAAGATTACAATGATAAAAAACAGCGCCACAAGCAGCGGACGCCCCACTCGGAACTTCATCTTGCGTGTGTGTATGTGTGTGTGTGTACACTTTGGCCGAACGGAAGGATCCTTTCGCTGCTGCCGCTGCCGTTTTGTTTTTAATACATTGCTGCTGCGGTGCGATGCAACGTATCCTGAACGGAATGGAAGGAACAACACTGTATCAAGAACTGGCCTGCTCCCGCGCGATCACCGTGCACGACTAAATCGGATGTGGCTTAGCGTCTTTGCGGAGAACGCGTGTTCGAAGCTGGCGGTGACGGTGATAAGAATCCCCGGCCTTCCAGTTCTAATTCCAAACGCTCAGCCCACAGCCACAGGGTACTGGACTCTTTTTGAGGCCCAATTTTGGCCCCGGCCACTATCAAATTAGTTCACATCAGTTCGTCGTGACTTAATTTCAGTCCACTCGGCGCGTCGTCTGCGCGGCTGATAGTGGCGCGTTAGAACGATAAAACCTAAAATAGAACCCACTAGCCACTGCCGGTGCTTCGCAGACCACTTGTTAACTTATTCGGCTGAATTCGCTTGCCAATTCATGTCAAAATTGTCTTTGCAAAATCCTTTGCAGATAGGCACCGTCTCTTTGCGGGCCAGATTGCGCATTCACTGGACTGGCACCGGGAACTGCCAGGAACTTCACTGCCAGCTACTTACTTCCGATATCAATCAATGCAACGCAAGCACTTGCCACTGATGTCGCAGGCAGGGCTCACTGGGGTCCCTTTTCACTGTCACTGGTTCACTGTCAAAGCACTCGTTCACTAACCACGCCCGATAACATCACTCGAATACTGAGGTTTGAGCCGTTTTCGGCGATCTTTTTATACTCGGCACGGCACACCGCACCAAGAATGGCCACTAGTGAATGGGCACGGTCGTGGTCAAGACGCGCACTTCGATCACTGTGTTAGTAGAATGGCTCCATTTTCCAGATGATGATGCTCTTAGATCCGAGGCGTCTTAGACCCAGCACTAGACCGATCGGTAGCTACACCACAACTCGAGCATTAAAGAGAACGCGAGGCACGCGTTTTAAATTACTTTAACAAGAATGTGTTACAGATATGGACGATGCAGATGGTTTTGTACTTCGCACGGATTGCTCTCTCTGTCGTGCGCTCTCGCTTGCACTTCACGCTGCACGATCGCGACGCGCGAAGTACGGAATTAAATCATAATTTGTCCGAGATCGACCATAGCGATCAGGCATCGGCCACCGGCGCCGACGACACTTGCAGTAGCTATTAATTTTCATAGAACGGCGACCCACTTGGATTGCTGTGTGGGTTACAAGCGAGTTCCCACAGTATGTTTGCCGCCGCGGAGACAGAATCAATCAAAATTGCCACTTTGTTACAGAAGTGGAACCATACGACAATACATCGTTTCGATCGGCGTATTAGACGTTTGTACCAATACGCACGAATCCGTGAAATAAGGACGAAACAAACGTGTGCTTCAGTATGAAATAAATACATCTTTGCGTGTCACAAAAAAAAGTGTTTTTACTATTCTTCGAAGGTGCGGAGAAAACTGATGCTGAAATGAATGCTTGGACGATTGCTAGCCCGTGCTGCCTCGACGGTGCTGCTCGACTGCTCGAATACGACGATACGACGAGTAGCACCAACGGAACGGTCAACACGAGAAACACTGCTCCTGTCAAGGCAACTGCTCCATGCTACGGTGCAGATGAAAAAAGTCGGGCATCTCCTGATCATCTGTCTGTAGTCTGATTCCATCTGATCACTTCGGCCTCACAATCAAAGAAAGCAATTGTTTTTTAAAAGACACCCTACGTGGTCGCGTGATTAACTATGGACTAAGCAGATAACCGGGGATCCCCTAAGACCCTTGTCCTACACGGTTCAGGTACGTACGGCCGAACTCTGTCTAACTCCATTTACCAGACTTGCCCAGGGCCTAAGGAGCGTAAGAAGAATGTAATAAAAACAAAATACCGAAGCCCTTCGAAGTCGATTTAATCCTTACGACAATTTCCTAACTTCCGCTAAACTTGTCCTCACGCTCACGTCGGCCCCACTCAAAAGGGTTCGTAAGCCATCCAGAGGACCTGAGGCTTATCCCGGTACCATTTCGGTACCGGGGCTTGTGAAGAAGATATAACTTTTCATTACGCTGATGTTTCGTTTAAAATTTATTATGCTACCCTCTTGCGCCCAAGAAGCCCCGACGATGGCCCTGTGCGAGGCCCTTGGTTAGCGGAGGAATTTATGTCCCCACCGAAAGGACGACCCCAAAAATGGTTGAACTGATCAACGTTACAAGGACGACGACGGGTTGATCGGAGCAGGAGAGCAGCGAACATTATTGCACACCATTTAGTGCCGAACGGGGTGCGTATGGCGGGATGGGTTTAATATCTTTATTGTCATTTTTCGAGCCGTACCTGAGAGGAATTCGGAACGGCCTGACCCAACACTGATAGCAAACGGTTGTCGAGACACCCGGCGCTGCTTTCTTGCCTGCTACGAATCAACGTTTTGCTCGAAACGCTTGCCAACAGCTTACGATAAGCTCGAGCTCTGGCGGTGGCTGATATTGAAATGATTAAGTAATCAGACTTTTTTTAGCGCATTCTCAAGAGTTGCGCCTTCCTTATCGGAGATTCTATTGCTGGAACCGTCCCATTACTTTGATGGATATGAAAACAAAGGCGCACGCCGGAAATGTTGAGACAAGTTATGAGTTTATTGAGCGATAGTAAATTCTGGCGTTAATGGCTCGCGGTTTGCGTGCTGTTCGATCCGCGAAGGATGACGGACGTAGGCATTTATGGTTGTGAGGCATCCGTCGTGGAATTATAGCGTAACACAACGAGCTAATTATAACGAGTTTGAAAGTGTAAACTGCACCCTTAACACTTTTACTGCTAATTAGATGGCTCGTCGTACCAAAAATCCATCATTTTGTTTTACATTTTCGCTCCCTTTAAGCGTGTATGAAAATTCAAACCATCCGTTTCGATGGCGATATATTCGCTACACTTCATGACCGCGTCCTACGAAAAAAGCAATCGATTAAGTTCTCATTTGACGCACCGTCATTTAGCAGTAATAGCAATCGCAGTCGAGTGGCCATCGATGGGCCCACCGACAAGGATCCGATCGGTCCCCGGTGGCCCTCTCGATGCGTGCGTGTAGTAGGCCGGCCGCAGATCAATCGGCCTAATGAAATGCGATATATTTTCCTACCAATTATCGTCATCGATAACTTTGTAGAATATTAATTAGACGACGTTGGCGGGGCTCGGAACCATCGGCGGAATGGGACAGAGGAGGAGTGTTCGGTTCGGGCAGCTCGAATGACGAACGAGCGCACTGTGCCATCTCTCATCCTGTGACCACACCGAATTAGGTGTCGTAGAGTGAACGGAGGACGGCCAGTCCGGTCGGTCGGCCGGTTGGTTTCTGTTTCTCTTCCCTCCGGGGAGACGCTCGGACCGATGCGGAGCGAGTCCTGATTCGAGGCGTGCGCGGCCCGGCCCAGAACGTTCCTCAGCGGTGCCGGTGCCACGGCGGTGTGCGATGTGATTCCGATGTGAAGTTGGTATAATTAAATTATTCCACTCCGGGGTCGGTCGGTTGGTTGGAAAGTTGGCGTGAATTCGATGACACTCACCGATACGGCCCGCAAACCGACCGACTCGACTCGACCGGGACCGGCGTAACCGGTGCCCGCCGATGCATGCAATTTCCCCTCGGGGCGCGGCGTGCAGAATCTGAACCGGGGCGTGAGCGTAAAACAACTCCGAATAAATGACCACTGCCAGGCGGCGGAAGTGGAATCGACTCCAGCTCGCAGTAACTCGAGATGCGACCGATTGCCTGGGACGTTTGCTGGGAGCGTTTCGAAATTGAATGATCGACCGGACGCTCTGGTGATGGTGGTTCTGAGCCTGAAGCACGCTCAAAAGACTAATTCGCACAGATAATTTAGAACACCACAACCACTTAGGGGCCACCTCGAGGTAAGTGGGATCGGTGGTCGCGCGGCGCGCTCATTTGCATTTCAATGAAAGAATATCGATTGCCCAGGAGGATACCACCGATCCGAAAAGGCCGTTACATCATGGGTAATTCTCTGGGTTTCGTAGTATGTCTCACGGAAATAGTACCTTTCACATTTGTACTAAAAACCATTAAAGGCTCACAACGCAAATGGATGCTGCAGCAGCCGCGCCGGATAAATCAATTAAATGCCAATTTCGTTTCCACCAAAATGACGCGTCGGTGTGTGTGTGGTTGAAATTTGCTGCATCTACCGGCGAAGGTTCGCAATCAGTCTCGTAGAAAGTAGAATTTAGCGCATCATTTCTGCATTATTAACCGACACATTCGGCGCCCGTCAGAGGCCGCTGAGTCAGCAGCAATTTAAACCCAATCTGCTGCGCACTCCTTGCGCATTGGTGAGGACCCTGGACCCTCGGACGAAACCGAGCAGCGTTCGAACACGTTGCGCGAATCATCATAATTCATATAAATTAATTAATTAGGCTGATGCGCTGTTTGACATATCATTTAGATGTTAATTAAGATAGACAGCGCACCGACAATCGACACCGAAAATCGGGACCACCATCGCACCGTCGTCATCGGCCAGGCGGCTGGCGGCCGACGACGATGACGGCATTTTCCCGCCGGAACCGTCCGGAACCGGATGGCGGAAGTTCCGCATGAGAAATGGTGCGTTTAATTTTATCGCTTTCGATTTGCGATCCAGCAGCAGTACGCGGGTTGATCGATCGATGGGCTGTGCTTTTTTGCTCCCTTTTCCGGGCTTGGGCTGCTTAAAGCCGGTAAAAAGGGCTAAACCTAAGGCTTGTCCGGTGCGCTACCAGGCGTCTCCATTGTGCTGATAATGAGCAGCGTTTTCCAATTAAGATACGAACCGTACCATAAATTGTGCGTTGCGCTGCGCTGACGGTGCCTATTATTTGAGTTTAAGTTTCATTTGGTGTAAGAGATTCTGCACACGCGGCTGCGAGAGTGGAACGATTCGGTCGGTTTAAATCGCGAAATTAATGGAACTTGCCCACCGTAATCCATTACCGAAA